>NC_133769.1:208316046-208318077 GCF_003597395.2 Chelonoidis abingdonii | reverse complement strand
CCAGATTAATAATGGAGGAACAATACCCACATGCCTGGATCCCAGTCATGTCATTATGTCAATCTCAACTGTCATTTAAAAATAAATGTTTCTACCCCACATGTCTGCAAAGAAAAGCTTGAGATTATCCACTGAATAGAACTGAGACAGTGATGTCTGCCTGTGTCTGCCTCCAGCCTCCTTCAGATGGAGAAGCGGCATCCATACCAAGGGAGGTAACTTTACCCTCCACTTGGCCCTCGCTGTTCTTGGTGTGCGCCCACCCACCTTCCCAGAATTTCAACAGGTAAATGGCTAGCTGGGCTCTATGGGGTTGGTGGCATCTGGTCTTTTAGCCCCAAGGGTCAGATATGGGCCATGGGAGTGTGAATAGTTCCCTAATGATATCCACTCTCACCATGAAAATGAGATGTAACACCGGGCAGATCTCCAATCCTCCTTCTCTTTTCTTGCTTACTTTGATCAGCAGTGAAATAGTTAAAAATCTAAACATGTATATCACCATCACTTGGCATCGGAGTTACCCCACTTTGATGAATGGGGCAGTTCACGCCTCTCTGAGCTCCTGTGTCAGGATCTCTGCAGAGGCCGGCAGTTGCTTGTGCATCCATTTTTGTTCTTTTCATGTTTTCAAGGTTTTCTCCATAATCTGTTGTTACATTATATTGATAGAGCTTAGCTCCATTAGCACTTGAAGACCAGCCACTCCAGATAATGCAAGAAACACAGAAATGTAAGTCTCGACAGGACCTCTGATGCACCCTGACTGTTTTGGGGTTCTCCCAGAATGAGGCTGCTTTATCATATAACTCGCAAGGCACAAAGTTCTCCAAGTAACTGAATTTGGAAGTATTTTACTGCTCATTCTAAACATATGAAGCTTCATTTCTTAAATGTTCTTTCTGGCTGCATTTTGTAATACTTAAAGAAAAGGCCTCTCCTCTCCATTGACAGTTTCTATGCCTTCAATACAGATAAACATCAAGGAAATCGTAAACATTTGTAAAATGAGCATGATCGCACGAAAATACAATTTCCCATTGGATTCCTTCTTGCTCACTGTACAGCACAGCCTTGTGGCACAAAGCACTTTGTGACATTACTTGTGATATTTTTGAAGAGGTGTGAGGTTCTGGTGCAGTTAGTTAGTGTAGCAAAAGAGTCATGGATAAACCAGAAGCAACTGAGATTCTTTAGTTTAATCTTCATACCCTAACCAGTTGCTGAATCCGTCGTAATTCCCATCTTGTAGTCTTTTATGTTAGTGCTATTGTAACCACACACCTTGTGGTGTGGTGTTCTGTCTCAGCGGGTGGCACTGAGATCATTCCAGAGAGAGCAATTAAGGAGTTCTGCTCTACAGCCTTAGCTAATAGACAGTTGCTTTA
Source organism: Chelonoidis abingdonii (assembly GCF_003597395.2). Classification (NCBI taxonomy): domain Eukaryota; kingdom Metazoa; phylum Chordata; order Testudines; family Testudinidae; genus Chelonoidis; species Chelonoidis abingdonii. The sequence goes on along the minus strand of NC_133769.1, from coordinate 208,316,689 downwards.
GCTCATCAGTAGAGGCTTATGCACTAAGCTCACAGATCCCCAGTTCAATCCTGCTGCGGTTTGTCAGTGTTACACTATCTCCTTCCCTTCCAAATGTTTTATCCAAATGGGCACTAGATTGAGATGCTGTCAGTGTAATTTTGATACCCTAACCAGTGCTGAACCCATTCTTATTCCCACCTTTTAGTCTTTTATGTTAGAGCTATGTAACCCACTCTTCTGGTGTGTGTTCTGGCTCAGCTAATTTTGAAAAGAACACAATTTCAAAATGAAGAAAAATAAAGTGTTTCATTTCCAAATGTTCAAAATGAAACTATTTGAAATGAAAAGTCAAAGTATTTCATTTTGAATGTCCAAAGAAACTTTTGACTTTTTCAATTTCTTTCCCCATTTTTACTTGAGTTTGCAAATAACTTCTGTGTTCTGAAAAATGCATTTTTGGCAAATTTATGATAAAAAATATTTTACCAGCTCTAGTGAGGATTCTTCATCCTGTGTCCAAATGAGCCTCTGTTACCTGTGCTGAAGAATCCAGGTTCTTAGCACTCATACACTCTTTAGGTGGCCTGGCTACTGGGGTAAGGTGGGGACAAAACACCCCACTGTGTAGGCTGGGTTACACGACATTCTGAATGTGACACGC
>NC_133769.1:208235817-208315945 GCF_003597395.2 Chelonoidis abingdonii | reverse complement strand
TGTTCTGGTTATAGTGGACTACAAGCTAAATATGAGTCAACATTGTGATGCTGTTGCAAAAAAAAAAAGAAAACATGATTCTGGGATGCATTAATGGGTGTGTTGTGAGCAAGATACAAGTCATTCTTTCGCTTTACTCTGCACTGGTTAGGCCTCAGCTGGAGTATTGTGTCTAGTTCTGGGCATCGCATTTCAAGAAAGATGTAGAGAAATTGGAGAAGGTCCAGAGAAGAACAACAAGAATGATTAAAGGTCTAGAGAACATGACCTATGAAGGAAGGCTGAAAGAATTGGGTTTGTTTTGTTTAGTTTGGAAAAGAGAAGACTGAAAGGGGACATGATAGCAGTTTTCAGGTATCTAAAAGGGTGTCATAAGGAGGGGGGAGAAAACTTGTTCCTCTTAGCCTCTAAGGATAGAACAAGAAGCAATGGGCTTAAACAGCAGCAAGGGAGGTTTAGGTTGGACATTAGGAAAAAGTTCCTAACCATCAGGGTGGTTAAACACCAGAATAAATTGACTAGAGAGGTTGTGAAATCTCCATCTCTGGAGATATTTAAGAGTAGGTTAGATAAATGTCTATCCAGGATGGTCTGGAGACAATATTTGGTCATGCAGTGAGGGCAGGGAACTGGACTTGATGACCTCTCAAGGTCCCTTCCAGCCCTAGAATCTATGCATTTGAGTGTACAGAAATTGCACTGGACAGAAGTGATTTGCAGTTTTATTTGCTGTACACAATTAAGGCAGCAGGAGGCAACCCACCCCCGAGATTATTAAAGATAAATAACTAGGGTCAATTTCTCTTTGATGGAAGATGCTGAGTAGTGCGCCTATTTTTTAATATTTGACTGATCTAGGCCCTAATTCTCCAAATTTACCATGTATAGGAAGTCCCCTGCAACTTACCTGAGCTCCACTCAAGTTCATCAGACTCTTCATGGGCACAGGAGCCAACCTGTGTGTTCTAAGGTATGTGGATGCTGCAAACAATGTTTCTAGGAACGGACAAGCTGTTCTCACTGGAATGATATTCAAGAGATCCAACCTTAACCCCCTTATTTCTAGTCTCTTTCAGCATTTCAGCTGCAGCTAGTCAGAATGGCTGGAACTTTTGAACCTTCTTGTTCATTTCTAAACAACCATTATGCATACCTGAGGGTGCTTCTTCACTTGCTATTCTTTCAATCTGACAAATCAAGGGGACTTTTGCCTGAGCAATTGTGCCTGAGCAAAGACTGTGTAAGCTCTAGGTAAGGATATGAGGTTGTACCTTTTGGTTATTAAATGTTTTTCCTTTCCTGTATTTTTGTTCCTTCTAATAGCTCAATAAAACTTCCTACTTTGAGATTAGTAGCATAAAATACATGGTTACATTCAGGACCCAAAGAATTAGTTATTGATCAATGTAAATATTGTTTTATGCACCACCGATACCTGATTAATTGTTCTCATAGCTCTTCATCAGAAGGTCCTTCAATAGGAGCCATAAGAATAAAATATTAATAGCCATGTCAAGATTTGAAATGCGTTTTATTCTCTTACACAACAGTTAAATAGGAAAATCAGTTGCAGCAGATTCAATATTTTTAGTCATTTGTGCCAGCTCTCTCTACACTGTTACCACAAAACAGGACAGAATTTAGCTCCTGTCCTTGCAACTTACTTAAATGGTCAAGGGTGAGCCGTGATCTACTTAAGTCACTGCTTCTTGTGACAGAAGGTGAAGCAAGACCAGCAAGTTTGGATTTTTACCGTGGAGAATGAGAGGTTAACTGAGGCACTTCACTCCTATGTGCTACAGGGCCCTGTAGATAACGGCTTGTGTGGAAATACCTCTCTAAACAGCATTCCTTGCTCCAGTAAAGTACCAAAATCCAGTTGAGAGGAGTTCCTCATAACATGATTTCCCTGGATGTTGTCTTAATGCCTTTATTTGTAGCCATGTGAGAACCCAAAAGGATGTGGTCAGGATGCTGCCTTTACAGCTTTATGGGCAATGTAGCCTGCAGAGGGAGGTTATGTACTTCTGCAGTATGGATATCACCTATAGAGAGCCGATACTCACCTAATGTAAATCAGTAGTGCTTCATTGAAGTTAGTGGAGCTATGCTGATTTATATCAGCTAAGGATCAGGCTCATTATATCTGCTACTGAGTCCTAAGTAGCTAGCAAAAAGTTCATGTCTGGTATAACTCTGGTAGATATAACACAAGCCACAGATCTAGAGCAGTGGCTCTCAACCCTTTTCCCAATAACTGGACCCCTTTCAGGAGTCTAATTTGTCTTGTGTAACCCCAAGTTTCACCTCACTGAAAGTACTACTTGCTTACAAAATCAGACATAAAAATACAAGTGTCACAGCACACTATTACTGAAAATTGCTTACTTCTCATTTTTCATAAATTAATCATAAAATAAACCAATTGGAATATAAATATTGTATTTACATTTCAGTGTATAGTATATAGAGCAGTATAAACAAGTCATTGTATGAAATTTTAGTTTGTACTGATTTTGCTAGTGCTTTTTATATAGCCTTTGGTAAAACTAGACAAATATCTAGATGTACTCCCTGGAAGACCTCGGCGTAGCCTGAGAACCATTCCTCTAGTGGGCTTGATAATCTCTTTACCAGCTAAATCATATAAGGACAAGCCACTCAAATTGCACAATACATTTTTATTACAGCTTTATCAACATTCAAAGAAGAATACACTACATGAACACTACCAGTTAGTTAGGCCCAAAGCTCAGCAAAGCACTTAAACAGGTGGTTAAATGATTAGCTGAATCAAGGTCCTAATGAGCGATCAGCCTTGCTCTCACTGGTCTTGGTGGAATCAGGAGCAGGCTCTATATTACTTCCAGTAAACAAGGTAATCCAAGATGTTATAGAGTCAACCCTTGCCACTTACTGCACTGATGGGATGCTGGGGCTCACCAGTGACATTTAGAATGAGCATGCTACCTATACAAAAACCAAACATAGGTCCTGCTGCTTAAAATATTGTCCTGTTTTACAGAACATTGGACTGTATTTCTAAAGGAATAAATGGTTGACACTTTATGCATCACATATCCATAAATTAAAAAAATGGAAGCAGTTCCATGGTTAAATCAAGCATGTTATCTTTTCTAAAATATAATTATCCCTCTAAACTAATCAGGGCAATTAAAGAGAAAAACGAAAGTCTGCCACTAGTAAGGTGCAAGAAATAATTGAGATGGAGCAAGTTGTAGCTAGTAATCAAGTAGTTTTATCTACAAGTAAAACTACAGTATCACTTTAGCAGGTATTTATTCTTTCCAATTTATATCAACACACACACCCAGTCAGGGCTGCAAGTACATTTACAAATACTCTTGAGAAAAAATTAGTTATCAAAAAAACCCAACATAGACTGGAAATATTTTGCTGCCTTCTGGTTTGCAGTTTTGCTTTTAAATATAATAAACCAAGTCACATGCACTATAGTGAGTTTTTAAAATAAACTGATGAAATTAAAAGTGAGTTATGATTTAGAACAGTCAACTTGACACTTGAATCTGCTCTGTAATACTGCAAATGGGAAAACAAGGAAATAAGATTAGCTACCTAGTGCACTATGAGTTATGGTAAATATTTAAAATTAGAATACACTTGTTAAATGAACAAAATATATTTTATGATGCATTTACTCTTGGTTTTAAGTGTTTTCACTTATCTGCCAATTCACTAACATGCCATCATTAGTCCAACTTGTGCAAGTTCTACTGTGCATAGAAGTTAAATGTAAATAAAATGTGGCAGTGTTTAGACTGAACATCTCTAGTCATAAGTGCTTAAGTTAAAAACAAAACCAAAAACGTTTGCCCCATCTTGTAAATTAAAACAATCTTTAGATGAGCTTCGGGATTTTTTGTTACCCTCCAGGAGTCCACATGCAGATATTTGTACTCCTCTCCACTCTAGACCCTGTACTTGGGCACCCTCCAACCAAAGAGGGGTCCACCACCACAGAGCACCAATGCCACATAGCATCACATAATAGTAAAGGTTCTGTAGTGCATTCTTCTTTTGGTAATGTCCAATTCTTTCCCTCTCTTCACCATCCCAGTCCAGTGATGATGTCCTGTGGGCCAGTTTCTTCCTCTAAACACTAACACTTTCCTTCAGTAAAGTGGGACTGAGTGTCCTTGACCAAGGTTATATAAACTCTATACCTACACCAACCCAGTCCTCTGGGATTTGTTCTATCCTACTTCCATGAGGTAGAAGCCTGAAGGAACAACACTGGTCCAATTCTGAGTTGCATCCAAGATGAACTTGGTGCAGAACTTGGTGGAAGATTGTTGTAATTCCCACCTAATTGCCCATTTCTCTAAGGCAGAGGTTCCCAATCTTTGAGTTGTGCCCCTAGGGTGGTGCTGAGGAACAATCAGGGGGCCACGGCTGGGGCCTCATGGGAGGTGGGGCAAGAGTGCCATCCAGCTCCACTCCTGGCCCAGGGTCTCGGCTGCTGGCTCCATGATTGAGGTCCTGGCCCCCAGCTGTGGCCCCAGCCTCAGCCCCCTATCATGGAGCATGGGGGAGTCAGGGCCCTGCACTCGCCACTTCCTGCGATTCACCGTGACTCTGTCAGCCAGTAAAACAGAAGGTTTATTAGATGACAGGAACACAGTCCCAAGCAGGGCTTGTAGGTACAGCCAGGACCCCTCTCAGCCAGGTCCCTTTGGGGGGCAAGGATCTTAGACCCCAGACTTGAGTTTCCCTGCCTCTTCCCAGCCAGCCCAAAACTGAAACCGAAAAACCCTCCAGCAGGCTCTCTCCCCCTCCTTCTCTCCCTCTCCCCCTTCATCCAGTGTCTGTTTACACTGCAATTAAATACCCATGGCTGGCTCATGGGGCTCAGACTAATGGGCTATTCCATTGCTGTGTAAACATTTGGGCTCAGGCTACAGCCCAAGCTCTCGGACCATCCTGCCTCACAATGCCCCAGATCCCACGCTTGAATATCTGTGCTGTGTAACTTCAGTGCCCTCATGGCCAAGATGGAGTCTGTTCTGCAGGCAGCTCTGGCCAAGAAAAGTCGCAAGCAGGAATGCAGCAGGGAAAGTCCCTTCCACCCCAGGGGCACCTGTTCCAAACCCCCCAGAGTGAACATACGTGTATGCACACACACCCCTCACACCCGCCCGGAAAAGTACAATGAATATAAGAAAGAAATATTGATTTACAGAAGAACGAAAGGAGAAAATGGGTGTGTGGGGGGAGATAAAGGGAGTGATAAAACAGGGTTACATTTAAACCAAGGCCCCACAGGCCCAGTGGTAGCACAGTCTGGAAGGGCAGACACTGAACAATGCATCTGCACTCAGAGTTCAGGAGTCCTGGGCAAAGTTCTAGTACAGTGAGTCTTGGGGGCTCCTGGTTGTCTTCAGTGATAGAAAACTTTCCCCAACAAACCACTCTGGTGCCCTCTTCTGCCACTCTCTGCGAAGCCACACAGAGCGACCACCTCCCCGTGTGGCTAGGTACAGCCTCCCTCCTTATTCCCAATGCAAAGTCACAAGCCCAGGTACTCATGGCCCATGTTCTCTCTAATTTTTTCCACCCATGTGCAGACCGAATTTTGTTATGTGCACCAATATCAAGGTAATGTGTGGATGTACACCATCAGTAGAAACAAAAAACCTGTATTTTTTTTTTTTTAAAGTTACCATAGGGATAATTACTCCATCCAGAACAGGTTAGGCATTTTAGAACTCACTACTCAAAGAATTAAATTTAAGCATAAGAGAAGTAAAAATCATGAAGTGCACAGACCAGTCAAAAAACTAAAATAGCACTTTCAAAGAATAAAATTACAGAGAATATACATGCATTGCAGGAAGTACCAAGTAACAACACTACAAGTATGTGTTGAGAGGTGAGTGTATGCGTGAGAGAGAGAGAGACAGACAGACACGGACATACTGTGTGAGAGACAGAGAGAGACAAAGACACACGCGTCTCTCCCTGGCTGCTGCAGCCCTGGCCAGAGCTGGGGCCAGGGTAGAGAGGCATCTCCTGTCCCCACCAGAGGCCAGGGAAGAGATGTCTCTCCCGTCGCCACCACAGCCCCGGCTGCTGCTGGGGCCAGAGCAGAGGCGCATCTCTCCTGGGGGACACTTTAGGATCTTATATCAATATTGTAAAATTGCAATGAGTTGTGCCAGATATGCTGTGAGGTATCTGCAAAAATGTTGGCTTGCCAAATATGATAATCTTGTTTATATGTTTGTATCACCTTTGTATTATGAGTTATACATATATAATGTACGTCTGTACTTCAAACTTGTGCTGTGCTTCTGGGTGACAGTGACATCCCCAGACAATTTGGCATCAGCTCTGCCTAGCCTGCTTGATGGCCCATTAAGGGCCATCAGCTGTACAATGAACCCATTGAAAAGGTCAAGAGCTACACCATATGACTCAGCAAGGCAGGCAGGGACAGGCCTATGGACAGAACTCAGGCTTCCAGGCCATGTACTGGGCACCTTGTGTTTGGAACAAAGGGAAGCACAAGCACAGGCCTCCTGGCAAAAGACTGTAAAAGGCAGCTACATCTTCTCCGTTTTGTCTTCAGTCCTGCTTCTTACCTCTGGAGTAACCAAGCTGTAGATGTGTTTCAGAGGGACTTTCAAGCCAGCAAATTCACCAAGACTGCTTGGAACCCGATATATGGACTCTGAAGTCTTTCTATGTATGTGACTGTTTTACCATTTAACAACTCTCTTCTTGTTCTTTTTTCTTTACAATAAACCTTTAATTTTAGACACTAAAGGATTGGCTGGCAGTGTGATATACTGACCTGGTGACGTGGCTGACCCTTTGGGGTCAGAAGAACACTTTGTATAGCTGAGCAGAGTTTTTAAATAACTTCTCACTGTACTGGATCCAGGTGCAGATTGGGAGCCAGAGAACTGGAATGCAATAAGGGGGCTCTGTGATTTCTTTTTTGCTTCTTGATAACCAGTGGGAGCGGGATCAGAAGCGCAGTTTGTGACTGGTTGGGGAGTTAATTTCAGTTTTACCACCAGTCTTGGGACTATCTGCTCTACCTTGTGCAACCTGCCCTGACCTTGGCATTTCCAGTGAGGGCTGCCCCAGGCACCCCGGTTCACATCTCTTGTCCCCCCTGCAGTCCTGAAGCTAGGGCAGAGGGGTGTCTCTCTTCTTCCTCCCACCCCGCCATCAGTCCTGCATGCCCCAAGCTCCGCCAAATCCCCATCCCCTCACCCCACTGCCTCCACTCTCCACATTCTCCCCACTCACCTGTGTGCACACCTGCTGGGCAGCCCTAGATGGGCCCTTAGAGGGAACACAGCTCACGGCCCCATACAGCTCTGGGCAGCAGCAACACTGGGTCCAGCTCCAGTTTGTCCTTCTCGGGCGATTCCTCCCTGACACAGTGCTCCTCCTGGGTCCTCTCCTGGGGTGTCCCCGATCGGCCACGCTGTGCCTTCCAGGCTTCAGGCGGGGTCTCAGCTGCTTCACTCTGTGAGGCCTAATTGCTGTAGCCCTTGGAGCTCCACACACCCCACCCCCGGCGCTCTCCCTCTCTCATTGCTCCCTCCTGCCAAAATGGCACTTCCTCCTCCTCAGGACAAAGATTTAAAGGGGCCATGATCTCTAAATCCCAAAGGTGATACAACCATAATTAAACAGCCCTTTTGCCTGAGCCCCACGAACCCGAGTCGGCTGACATGGGCCAGCCATGGGTTTTTAATTGCAGTGCAGACATACCCTCAGCAGCCCACAAGTGTCAGTAAATCATCTGCCTTACAGTATGAGCCAGCCTCGTTATATCTAGATGAAAACTTCCATTACACAAGTTATAGGAATGAGGCCACATTCAGCAGGAGCTACACTGGATCTGAATTTACTAGGGGGTTTGTAGTGCCAACAGTCTGTTAGGTGGTTCACAAATATAACAATAATATATCTGACCTGAGGAGCCTGCAGTCTAAACAGGCAACATCCAAACAAAGGAAATGGAAGAGAACCAACACACACAACAGTGACTGAATAGTGAAGCTAGGCATCTATCTTGTAAGTTCCATGATTTTTGTATGAAGTTACTTTGCACAATTTTTTTCTGTAAGTGAAAGGTGGAGGAGCAAACTCATGAAATTTAAGGGTGTAGATTATCAGTATAGACTTCTTGTAAGTGACTCTGGTGATTGTTAGAATAGGTTAATCATCAGTACACACGTAATGGCAATTCAAACTTTTCTTAGGAGATAAAGAAATACTAATTCACTGCATCAGAGTAATCTGTTTCACTGCTAGGGATTCTGTGATAGAAGAAATACAATTTGGTTTTATATTGGGTTTCCTCCTAAAACCTAAAGCAGAAAGCACCCTATAAAAAAATTAGATTTGCCATTTACAGTGACAATACGGTACCATTTTGATAATCCTGGCAGATCTACCATACCATCATACTTACATACCAGAAAAACAGATTATTTTATCTGCACCTGTCATTGAAACAGGTATTTGCTTTCAGACCAATTACAGAATATAACCTCTGAAGGACAAGTGGTTAAAATTGTATATATGACTTTATTAATTTATAGCAGCTGTTTAGATCTTATCGATTTTATGACTGCAACCATATATAAAAATAATTTATATGACTTTATTAGCAAAATGTAAGATCAGATCAGGTCTACTGGGATACAACCTTCTATCTGGATTTCAGCTGGCCAGCCATTATATCTGTTCTTGCTATTGTCAGAATGGTTGATCTGGTTATGAAAAAAAACAAACAAAAAACGCCTTCAGTTTATCATTTATAGACTGTCATCACTAGTTTGGAAAACTTCATGCCTCCCTGTGTAGCAAGAGTGAAAGATATGGGGACACAGGCTTGGAAACCCATCAGATATACTTCATGTTTTGCTTATCTTAAACTGGCATCTCCTCATCCGATCATCTATTATATAATTATTCCTCAAAATGTTATAACCCAAACCCCTTATTGCCCAGAAGACCTCACAGCATAGGACATTGATGTTGAAGTATTTCCTGTAGGTAATTTGTTTCAGTAACACCCAACAACACTCTGGAAAAAATGTGAAACTAGAGATAATTCTGTATATCTTCGGAAAACAGAATAGTTAGAGAAATCTGTGGAAACTGAGCTGGGCTAAGCATATTGATTTCTTTTCCCCTCTTTGCATCACAGAAAGATGACTGCACCGAGTATATAAATTAAAACACATTGCTATGAGGAGAAGTTCTGATACAGAAATGATTCCCGTTACATCTTCCTCAAGTCTGAGGAGGCCAGGATTTTCAAAAATGACTTGCGATTTTGGGCATCTCCCTGCCTGGGTGTCCATCTTGAGACTCTTAAAGGGTGCTGATTTTCAGAAAATGCTGAGCATCTGCCCTCTGAAATTCAGATCTCCTTAAAGGTCTCTCAAAAGTTGGGCTTTCAAAAATTGAGGCACCCTAAATGACTAGTCACTTTTGGAAACCTGTTTCCAGAAAGAAGTCAAACACAAGGTTGTGAAGGGTTTGTGAAAATTATAGTTTAAAAAAAAATAAAACAGAAAACAAAATAAACCCTACCTTTTCTTTTTGAATGTTATCTGGTAGGTTGAAACCTTTGGCAGCTATAAAGGCCCAGCTTGACCTGAACTTCATGTTCCATATTTCTTTACTGCCAAGCTCTGCTATTGCTTTTTTTGCACCATCATTTAATCTAGTAGAAGAGTTGAAAAATGTAACATGGGAGACTTGGAAATTCAGAACTTTAAAAATAAGTTATGTAAAAAAGAAGATAGTTGGATGATATTATATGGTGTAATTTCTGATTTCCTCTTAATGAATAATTTTTAAAGCTTTCCTGTATCTTCTACTGGAGAACTGTCCAGTAATGTGCCATAAAATTCATGGAACCAAATTCTACCCCCACTTATACCTGTGCAACTCCACCAATGTTAATAAAAGACAATGAGTTTGCACAAGGGAGCAGAGAGAAGAATTCTATGTTATGAGGGATTCTCTCTCTTTTGTACATTTTATTGCTGGAAGAAATTTCATGTAATCTCAGTGTCTGAGAGAGGTTCAGGCCATGTTATATGGGCAAGTATTGAATGGAACAGCATCAAATGACAGAGAAGGAGGTAAATGATTAAACCTGGTCACAGCTCAAGCTGTAACAACTTTTGCTTCTCAGAAGGTTACCATCCTGAGTTCACAGAATATCAGGGTTGGAACGGACCTCAGGAGGTCATCTAGTTCAACCCCCTGCTCAAAGCAGGACCAACACCAACACCAACTAAATCATCTCAGCCAGGGCTTTGTCAAGCCAGGCCTTAAAAACCTCTAAGGAAGAAGATTCCACCACCTCCCTAGGTAACCTATTCCAGTGCTTCACCACCCTCCTAGTGAAATAGTCTTTTCTAATATCCAACCTAGCCCTCCCCCACTGCAACTTGAGACCATTACTCCTTGTTCTGTCATCTGGAACCACTGAGAACAGTCTAGATTCATCCTCTTTGGAACCCCCTTTCAGGTAGCTGAAAGCAGCTGTCAAATCCCCCCTCATTCTTCTCTTCTGCAGACTAAATAATCCCAGTTCCCTCAGCCTCTCCTCATAAGTCACGTGCTCCAGCCCCATAATCATTTTTGTTGCCCTCCACTGGACTCTTTCCAATTTTTCCACATCTTTCTTGTACTGTGGGGCCCAAAACTGGACACAGTACTCCAGATGAAGCCTCAACAATGCCGAACAGAGGGGAATGATCACGTCCCTCGATCTGCTGGCAATGCTCCTACTTATACAGCCCAAAATGCCGTTAGCCTTCTTGGTAATGAGGCACATTGTTGACTCAACCAGTTTCTCGTCCACTGTAACCCCTAGGTCCTTTTCTGCAAAACTGCCTCCTAGCCATTCAGTCTCTAATCTGTAGCAGTGCACGGGATTCTTCCGTCCTAAGTGCAAGACTCTGCACTTGTCCTTGTTGAACCTCATCAGATTTCTTTTGGCCCAATCCTCTAATTTGTCTAGGTCCCTCTCTATCCTATTCCTACCCTCCAGCGTATCTACCACTCCTCCCAGTTTATGTCATCTGCAAACCTGCTGAGGGTGCAATCCACACCATCCTTCAGATTATTAATGAAGATATTGAACAAAACCGGCCCCGAGACCGAACCATGGGGCACTCCATGTCCAGTTGGCAGCCGGTATCAAGCGGAGTCATTGATCACCACCTCATTAAGCCTGATGATCTAGCCAGCTTTCTATCCACCTTATAGTCCCATTCATCCAGCCCATACTTCTTTTAACTTGCTGGCAAGAATACTGTGGGAGACCATAACAAAAGCTTTGCTAAAGTCAAGGAATAACATGTCCACTGCTTTCCCCTCATCCACAGAGCCAGTTCTCTCATCATAGAAGGCAATCTGGTTAGTCAGGCATGACTTGCCCTTGGTGAATCCATGCTGACTGTTCCTGATCACTTTCCTCTCCTCTAAGAGTTGTAAGCCATTTATTATTCTAGCACTGGGCTGGTACACAAATGCTTGCTTACCTGGTGCTTCCATCATCATGGGTCACCATCAAAAGAAGTGACCCTTGAGGTGCATTTTTAATGAAAGTAGTCATGGGTCCTGAGAAGTCTGTTGATACAACAAATGATTATTCATTACCCCATTACCCCCATGCCGATGCACAAAACACCTTATACTCATCTTATTGCTACTTTGCTTCTCCAAAAAACAGAAGTAAGTTACTTATTTTTCTCTAGCCAGGTAATTCCCTCATTCCCATGCAGAAGGCACAATCCTGAAAGGTACTGAGTGCGTTCAACTCCTCCCCCCCAAAGACAGTGAGCATACAGAATGATCAGCACCTCTCACAAGCTCTGGAGTAAGTAGGAAGAGACAGATTAGACTCAGACTAAGGTCAGAAGGGACCATCGTGATCACCTCGTCTGATCGCCTACATCACAGCAATCTAGAAATAAAACAAAGGCCTGATGCAATTCAGCTTTTTTTCTTTAGTATTAAACTGTGAAGTACTCCAGATGAGCAGAGAAATTTGTTTTGCCATCTGTTTTATAGTAATTACTGATCATTCTTGGAGATCTTTAGCAATTGTCAAATATTTAATTGAAAAAAAATACTTTTAGTCCAAATTTCTTCTGTATGGAAAAAGTGTCTACAAGAGACCCTCTGCCACTTTTATTTGGTGATACTTTGGCTCTTACCTCCTTCCCACATGTCAAAAAACTCTGTAGATATAACTTTTCCTGTTTTATCTGCAATAAAGAATGATACACTTTAAATACGGGGAAGGAAAGGGATATGTAAGGGGAAAGTAAACAGTGGTTACAACTAAAAATAAAACAATGAGGAGTCCGGTGGCACCTTAAAGACTAACAGATTTATTTAAAATCTATATTTAAAAAGGTGCCACCAGGCTCCTCATTTTTGTGGATACAGAATAACACAGCTTCCCGTCTGATAACTAAAAATAAGTGCATCTACTATTTTATATTTATTACTACAGTTTCAAGTTTTCATTAGTGCCAGATTTCCTTCCAAGTTCAGAAAATTAATCTGGTGAAGGAAATCTATAATCATAGTGATTGTCCTTGACAGCATTAATTCCTGCCCACCAATGGCACACAGAAGTGATCAATTAAAGCTATTGTGCAACTGAACTCCACCAAAACTGTAGCATGATAGAAAAGATTTCTGTCCAGATTCTTTCAAATAATGGAATTGGCTTTACTTTTTTACGTTATGTTTAAAAGAATGAGTGAATTGTATTATGAACTTTGGTACTTGCACATATACTTTATGCTAGTTCCTAACAATGGCTAAGGTTTTCAAGTGGCTATTGATTTTGGAGGCCCGAATTGAGACAATTTCAATAGCCCTAATTTTCAGTGGACAAGTGCTCAGCAATTTCTGAAAAATTTGGCCTCTTTCTAGTGGCTCAAGTTAGGCTCCCAGACTCACTAGTCATTTTAGAAAATCTTGGTCACTAAATCATAATTAAATTTCATTATTGTTCAGATGGGCTTATTTTTGAGTTCATGAAACAGACGTAAAACTGGAGGTAATTCTCAAGATTTCAAAATTTTTTGACAAATTCATGGAACATCTTTTTTTGCTAGCAGGAAAACTGCAAAACCAGTAACCAATTTTCATGTTATGCTTTCAAATGCCAAACTGAGTGAGGCACTGATCAGTTACATAAGACACACACATCTAGGTAGAGGAGGATACTTTCCTCTGGAGCACTTTATGCTGCCAGTCAGTGGCAAGATCTGGCAACTGCTGCCCTCTTTCTGGCTCATCTTGGCTCTCATCCTTGGCAGGATCATGGCAGAGGGGGAAGTATCTTAAAAGCACAGGACTCTGTAAAAGTTTATTTTCCACAATTCAGGAGGCAGAGACCAGAAGTGGAGAAATAACATTCCAGACCTGGGCCTCTCCTGAGCAGAGACCAGAGATCACACCAAACTGAGGATGCTGGATTTTACTGTGCTTGTACGTGGAATATCACTTTTTTCTCTGTGTGGTTAATCTTGGTTTATAATTTTCTCTTCTTTAACAAAAAACCTGTTCATTCAGAACAGAAAGGTGACAGCAATGTGAATTAACATATTAAAGTGATGCTACCAAAAAGAGTGTTGGATACAGTCTGTAGTGGAGAGATTTAATTAATTAGAAAAATATGCAGAGGATGTTTTACTATATTGCAATGTTAGATATGTCCACTTTTCTATCCAAACCAGTGGATAAAAGAAGCAAGATAATTAAGGAGTATATGTAAATATTTGTTTAGTCAGAAACTACCTCTCAGTGGAAGGACGGAAGATATTCTATTCTGCAATATTTTCAGAGATTTTAAGGCCCGAAAGGACCACTGTGACTATCTGGTCTGACCTCCTGCATAGTACAGGCCACAGAACCCCACTAAATAATTTCAACATCAAATCCATAATGTCTGTTTAAGTTGTAGCAGATCCTTCAGAAAGAGACTTAGTTTTGATGTAAAGACTTCAAGAGAATTCACTATATTACTAAGTTGCTCCAATGGTTAATTACCTTCACAGTTTAAAATCTGCACTGTATTTCTAGTCTGAATTTATATAGTTTCCAATCACTGGATCTTGTTATGCCTTTATCTGCTAGATTAAACAGCTGTCTTTTCCTCATGTAGATACTTGAAGTCCACAATGAAGTCACTTCAATCTTTTCTTGGATAAACTAATTAGGTTCAGCTTCTGTAGTCTCTCATTATTAAAGTTTTGCTGCTCTCAAATCATTCATGTTGCTCTTTTCTGAACCCTTTCCAATTCTTCAACGTTTTCTTTAAGTGTAGACCTCAGAGCTAGATACAATATTCCAGCAATGGTCTCACTAATACCACATACAGAGGTAATAGTACCTCCCTACTCTACTTGATATTCCTCTAGTTATACCTTCAAGGATCACAATCACCCTCTTAATTACAGTCTCACATGAAGAACTCATGTTCAGTTGGTCATCTACTGTGGTCACTAAATCCTTTATGATTTTTTTTTTTTTTTACTAGAAAGTAAAAATTCAAGGTAAGTTTGGTAACAAGGAAATGAAACTTTTGGACCATTTCCTCAGCTGGTATAAACAAGATATCTCCTTCCTCATTGGAGCCACACCAATGCACACAACTTGGTTCTTTGCCTACTTACTTGGAAGGTAAATGGATGCATAAACAGAACAAAACACTTTGTTTTTTAAATATATTTTGCATCATTTGGGAGTCAAAGTAAACACCATACTACATCTGAGCTTGTTTTCCAGACTCAGGGCTCTTATTCCTCACAGGAGGGGCCACTATTAAACATATTGCACCTCATCCTAGTTATTAGAGAACTAAGAAATTTCTTTTATGTGAGATGCAAAGTAATTCTACTCTCTCTATTTTAAAATCCAGGGCCACTTGGACAACTTTTCATGGTGTCCATTCTCATCCACTGAAAATTTAAACAAAAACATTTTTTTTGTTTACCCACTATTCTAAGATTTTTTTTCTTCAAGTGCTTCTTTTTATTGTTGTTAAAGCGAAGATGAATTTGAATCTGATAAAACTAGAAAGTTACCAGCTGCTCCTGTGTAAGGAAACAACTCCTCTAAGGCAGTGAAAGATGTGAATGTGGCACTCTCTGTACTACTGCCACAGAGAAGGCTGTGGTTTTCAGTCATTCATACATTGCAAGGCCACACTAAAAGTGACTGGGAATGACAGACTATTATTGTGCTTCGTTACTCTACTTTCATAAGTGTCCAACAGAGAGGAAATGGTAGTTTAAAAAATATAGGAGGGAAGACTGTTACATTGCATCTCAGACATGCAAAATCATTTTTCTTAGTGTACTACCACTGTCTCCATAACATTCTTCTTTTACTTACAATTCACAATGGCAATGTTTATACCTCTTCCAACATTACCCTTCTGTTCACTTATGAGCCTGAAATTGAAATAAAAACACCATCAGTCAGGAATTGCACTTCCAGAAGGGCTGTGATATTTACCTATGCAAAGTCATTCCTGGTATTCTTGTTTTCAGGTTAATCATTTAATTGAGGAGTCTGCTGAAAGCAATGGAGCCATGTCTTAAAAATCTATAGCACGTTGGACAGTTTCCTCTGGAGAGCCCATAATGAGCCTAGTTCAACACTGTAACTTGTACAAGTACAGCACAAGCAGAGTAAAACAACGCCAGAGAAAATAATTAGTTTTGTGGTATCATTCCATGCAGCTTTATAGAATAGGCCAGTGTATCTTCACAACAGTTCCACACCAAGATTTTCAGAAGTGACTATTGATTTTAAGGGCCTCAGTTTTTTAGTCTCTAATCTGAGATACTGTAAAGAGGCCTGATTTTCAGAATGCACTGAACATCCAACCTCTGAAAATTAGGCCCTTTTCCAGTGTTTCCAGTCTGAAACCTGAGGAACTCACAATCATTAGTCACTTTTGAAAATCTTGGCCCAAAGCAGTTTATATGAACAAAAGAGAAAAGCCAAGATGCAAGGTTAAGTTAGAGATAGAACAGGAAGACTACTTTAGTGACAAGCACAGAGAAAACAAAATGATGAAGTAGACTACCAGGAAAAAATCTTACATGTCAAACATACATAAGTATACTTTCAGAATACATACAGCGAGGGAGATTGGAAAGATGCAATGGACCAGAGAAAATTAGGTGGAGCTTAGTGTTGGTAATGGGCCAAAAAAAAAAGGGGGGGGGGAGGGGGATTATTCTCTACACAGATGGAACAGAATTATTCAGGGTTTAAAGTTGAGAGATCCAAGAGTTGACACAATGAAGCCAATCATGTAGTCAGAAGAGAGAGAAATTAAAATGTCAGCGATGCGTCAGCTGAACAGAAATAAGGACACCGAGTCAAATTTTTGCCTCAGTGAAGTCAGTGAAAATTCTGGCACTGACTTGAATGAAAACGGCATTTGGACACAATGATGAGAAAGCAATGAGCTATCCAAAAGGGAGAAAATACATGGATCAGAGGTAACAAAAATTGATGAGGATTTAAAAAAAATAGTTTAGAATCATTAAATTAAAAACCACAACATCTAAATGAAATCCACCTCTGGATTTCCAAGCGTGCCTCATTTGCTGTGTGACTGTCCTAGAATCGCACCTATACTTTACAGAGGAGACCCAAGATGGTGGTTTCTTGCTTGAGAGACTTAAGGAGCACAGCATGGTAAACAGTCTTGAAAGGGGAAAACCCCAAGACTGGTGGTTTTGTGTTACGAAGTTTGCATTAATCCAAGAAATGTCTCTTAATAATAAATGTTCAGTCTGTTGCTAAACCAAAATGTCCCTACTACTCCAGGTAGTCCTTGCTTCAACTCGAAGTAGACTGGTACTTACAGCTCATCTTCAAAACAAATCTTGGCAAACTTTTCCTTGCCACCACCACTGAGTAAACGATAAGCATAGCTTCCAGGTGAGCACGGAGACCAATGGTCACATTTCTGTCTTTTGGGGGGTGGCGCTGTAGTGAATAAGAAAGCAGAACATGCTTTGTTTGAGCACTATGTAAACACAATTCATATACCAAAATGACCTGTTAATTTCAGTATATAAGAGCAAGGTCACACAAGTATTCCAAAGGCAAACCTTGCCAATCTACAAACATCCCATCAAAAACACTGCAGATTTATATGAGCTTGAAATTGGCACCTGCTTGCCAAATGAGGGTAGAGAGGAAAGAGGAATTTGATTGGGGAGAATAGGTCCCAGCAGTCCTCTGAGATGATCTTTTGACCAGTGTTCTAGAGTACTACAAACAGACAATTGCTCAGACAAACTAGTTTGGTTACAATTTGCAGAAGATAATGTTGCTCGTTCCTTGCTTACAATGTCACCTGAAAGGGAGATCAGGCATTCGCATGGCACTTTCGTAGGCAGTGTTGCAAGGTATTTATGTGCCAGATGCGCTGAAGAGTCATATGTCCCTTCGCGCTCCAACCACCGTTCAAGGGAACATGCATCCATGCTGACGATGGGTTCTGCTTGATAACGATCCAAAGCAGTGCAGACCAACGCATGTTCATTTTCATCATCTGAGTCACATTGGTATCTTCTTTGCGTTTTGTCAAATCTACAGTGAAAGTGTTCTTAAAATGATCATGTGCTGGGTCCTCATCCGAGACTGTTCTAACATGAAATATATGGCAGAATGCAGGTAAAACAGAGCAGGAGACATATAATTCCCCCCCCTCACCCCTCAAGATTTCAGTCACAGATGTAATCAACACGTTATTTTTAACGAGCGTCTTCAGCATAGAAGCTTGACCTCTGGAATGGTGACCAAAGCATGAAGGGGAATACGAATGTTTAGCATATCTGACACATAAATACCTTCTAATGCTGGCTACAAAATGCCATGTGAAAGCCTGTTCTCACTTTCAAGTGACATTGTAAATAAGAAGCAGGCAACATTACCTCCTATACATGTAAACAAACTTTTTTATCTTAGTGATTGACTGAACAAGAAGTAGGACTGAATAGACTTGTAGGCTCTAAAGTTTTACATAGTTTTGTTTGAGTGCAGTTATGTAACAAAACAAATCTACATTTGTAAGTTTCACTTTCACAATAAAGAGATTGCACTACAATACTTGTCTAAGGTGAATTGAAAATGATTTTATCATTTTTCCAGTGAAAATATTTGTAACAACAAAGTGAGCACTGTATACTTTGTATTCTGTGTTGTAACTGAAACATATTTGAAAATGTAGAAAACATCCAAAAATATTTAATAAATTTCTATTGTTTAAAAATGCAATTAAAACTGTGATTAATCACAACTGATTTTTTTTAATCGCAGTTTTTTTGAGTTAATCATGTGAGTTAACTGTGATTAAATTGACAGCCCTCTTAGGAGAGCAACACAACCAATTATTCAGTAACTAACAACCCATTTGCACGTTAAATTACAAACACTGTGCTTCACTTATAATATACTGCATATTAGCAGGAAAAAAAGTCATTTGACCACATACCCTTAAGTACTGGTTTCTCTCCAATACTCTGAAGATTTTCGATAGCTGATGATAGCGAATTTTCAGGTACGATATCTGCAAATATGTATCCCAAATACCAAGCACACACCGATGCTACCATAAGTCCTGATAACTTCAGGAAGTCTGATAAGAAAGAACAAATCCATTATTTAATGCAAAAAAAGGCAGCATGTGATAAGAAGTCTACACAGGGCTACTAAAAATATAGTATCTTCTAAGGTTCTGCTACACAAATACACTACTTTGAGAGCGTGAAATTCAGTCCTGATGCACAGGCATTCCACAGCATTGGAGATCTTTGGTGGGGCTGCAGACAGAGTGAGCGCGGCAGTCAACAATGACAACCCCTTCCACCCCTAAAAAAAAAAAAAAGTTCTTAAAACACAACTAACCACAAAAAAACCTACTCTACCCCCAAGCAGAGGTTTGACCATGGAAAAGGAGATATGCCAGAGATTCCATGAAATCATCAAGTGACTTCGCTATTGTTATCCATTTTAGATTGGCAGCACCCAGATACTATGGTGATAGGTGGCAGTTTAAAATCCTACCCTACACATAGCTCACAGTGGGCTCTTTGTATCCTCTTTGAAATACAGGAGACGACTAAGCTAGGCCTGAATAGGCAGATATGTAAATGGAGTTGGGGTTCAGATTGAGGGTGGAGATGTGATATCTAGATTTGCACATATCTGGAGGCCTAGAAGCCTGCAGAGAGATGTGGACAGCAGCCACTAGTCCAGCCACGCTCAATTATACTATAATTTCCACCACTATTGTAGAAGCTATAGTAATGTCTATATAGGCAAGGAGACAGGTGTATATTTGCTACGTTTTTGGGAGTGAAACTGATAAATACAGTCACACTGTACCAGACACTTGGTTACCCCTTCTCCAGAAATGTATACCTGGAGATATGCGTCAGACCCCCTTCCCCCATGTTAATAAAATATCACATTTCTATTGCATCTTCACCCCAAAATGACTCAAGTGCTTCACATTGTGAGTATGTACACTCTGTCCATTAAGGAACTACTTTGACCATTACTGAAATGCAGCCTTTTGGGGGGCTGGAAGATGGGGAAGGGCCAGGGAAAACATGGGAGCTTTTTTACAATACTCCGCAGTTCAGACAAGAAAATCAGGACTGAATAGATTCTCTTGTTTATTTTTAAGTTTCCTGTCCCAGGAATAAATATGGGATATATGCGTAGTTCCCAAATCAAATTCTTGGCCAAGAAGTTCACAAATTCCCTGTGCTTTAGCACAATCCCAGCAAGCTAGGTCCCATCCAGCTGGAGTGGTAAGTGGGTTGAGTTTAAAATGATGTAAGCTAACACGATTTATTTAAATGCTGCTTTAAAACACTAACACTAAGGCTGTTCAGGAACCATCATTTCTGCTTCACGTCAAATTCTGAAATGCTGAATTCTTCTCATTCTGATTTGCCATGTGGTGTGACAAAGCTCCGACCTTGTCTTAGTGGGTCCCGCACTTCCAGGAGGATTTCGCTAGCCTGAGAGGCTCACTGTGACCCTCCACGTAGCCCTTCTCTCTCTAGGGGCAAGGGTCACAGCCTACCGAGTCATTTTCATCATAAGCCAGCAAGGGAGGTGAGAAGACGCTACCCTCCCTCGCACAGTCTGTTGTCTCACAGTCTCGCTGAATTAATCGAGGAAAGGGAGGGGGAGGGAGCAAGCTCAGGCCCGCCTTCTACTTTGGGCTCCAGCCCAGAGACCCTAATAGTAGCAGCTATCTGTAGCTGACTCTTTGAAACAGGATGAGTACAATTGCCTGGACCACTTCCCCACAGCAACCCCCACTTCAGCAGGGATAGCTCAGTGGTTTGAGCATTGGCCTGCTAAACCCAAGGTTGAGAGTTCAATCCTTGAGGGGGCCACTTAGGGATCTTGGGCAAAAATCTGTCTGGGGATTGGTCCTGCTTTGAACAGGGGGTTGGACTAGATGACCTTCTAAGGTCCCTTCCAACCCTGATATTCTGTAATACTTCACCCTTACCTTGGGGCCTCCTTCCTTGTGCCTGATGGGTTTTTCCTGCCCCATTTCTCAGGCAGCGCGGCTTCCTCCTACAGCTCCTGACACATGCCTCTAACTGACTAACTGGGAGGCTTTAATTAGTTCCAGCCAGCCCTTAATTGGCTTCATTTGTCCCAATCAACCTAGCTGTCTCCTCTGCTTTCTACAAGGCTCTTAATTGGCCCCAGGTGTCTTGATTAACCCTGGAGCAACTGCCATTTGGTTACCATGGTAACAGGGATTTGTTTAGTCCAGGGGTCAGCAACCTTTCGGAAATGGTGTGGGGAGTCTTCATATATTCACCCTGATTTAAGGTTTCACATGCCAGTAATACATTTTAACCTTTTTAGAAGGTCTCTTTCTACAAGTCTATAATATATAACTAAACCACTGTATGTAAAGTAAATAAGGTTTTTAAAATGTTTAAGAAGCTCCGTTTAAAATTAAATTAAAATGCAGAGCCCCCCTGGACTGATGGCCAGGACCCGGGCAGTGTGAGTGCCACTGAAAATCAGCTCACTTGCCACCTTCGGCACGTGTGCCATAGGTTGCCTACACCTGGTTTAGCCTGTGGCTAACATACCTGTTTCACTCTACTTTCCTATAGTCATCTGGCCTTGCCCCATCACAGTGGAAATTTCTAAATTTCTCACAAAATGGAATTTGTTAAAAAAATAAATAAATAAATAAAATAAATAAATAAATTTCAGGTCAGGTGAAACATTATACTTCAATAAAAATCAAAATATTTTGTATCCATTTTGACTTTTTATATTATAATTTAGAACGTAAAATAAAATTGGAGAAAAAGTCATTTCAAAATGGAAAATTGAAACGTCCCAGTCCACAGAAGTCAAAACAGAACATTTTGACCACAACAGAATGCTTCATTTTGATTTTTTTTTTTAAATGAAATTTCATCAACACCGACACATTGCTGAGAGTTTAGAATGCAACAAAATGGCATTTCTGATGAAGGTAATTAGCTATTGCAAAAGAGTGCTTTGTACTAGAGCTAGTTGAAAACAGGACGTAATTTTTGCAAAACATGTCAAAAATTACATTTTTTGGTCAAAATTTGACTTTTCCAATAAAAAACTGTATTGAAAAATTGAGTCAAGTTTCAGTACATTTTGGCTAGCTCTATTTAGCACAGGGGTTCTCAAACTGGGAGTCCTCAGGGGGTCACGAGGTTATTACATGGGAGGTCATGAGCTGTCACCCTCTACCCCAAACCCGGCTTTGTCTCCAGCATTTATAATGGTGTTAAATATATAAAAAAGTGTTCTTAATGCATAAGGGGGGGGTCGCAATCAGAGGCTTGCTGTGTGAAAGGGGTCACCAGTACAAAAGTCTGAGAACCCCTGATTTAGCATTCACTGATTGCTAAACCCTAGCGTATGATTTATCTGAGTCAACATGTCTGAAGTTGAAGGGAGTGGTAGAAAAACCAAACAATTGAATGGATTTAAGTAATGAAAACAGAGGATTCTTCTAAAGTAAAATGTGAACAATGTCAAGAGTTGCTAAGCAGCAAGCTAGACAGGATTCATGGTCACTGTCAAAAAAGTACAGAAACTCAGTTTCTTTCACCTTTTGCAGATTAAATGTGACAATGAATATAACTGTCAAAGTGAAGAGCAGAACTTTGATGAGTTTGGTGATCATGTGAGAGATATTCATGATCATAAAAAATAGCCAAGCTGTTCTGTTAAGAAGCTTGTTTCAAGCTTATTTAGCTTTTTAAGCTTAATTCAAGAGAAGTCTTTTGTTCACTTTCAGCATCCAAAGAAAGGCAAAGGTCAATCAATGTTTATGCCATTTAAAACAAATCTGAAAAGCAAAATTTTCCACTTGATTAAAAAAAAACAAAACAAAACAAAAAAAACACACGTGCACACATTACCAGCAATGAAGTACAAAATAAGCATTTTAAAGAAATAATTGATGCACTTAGCTTTGAGTATACTCCACCAGACAAATTTCAACCGACAGACCCACTATTAGTGATTTTCTCCATTGAAAAATAACTGAAGTTTTCTATGCTTGAGTATTCCTCTTGAGCTAGCCTAGCCCTAGCGGGACCAGCAACACACCAAACACATAACACTTGAGCTAATTTGTCCACACAAGCACAGCACTCACTCATGTGGCATTACATTTTTGTCTTCACTAACACAAAGGTGTGTGGGATGATGGGTTTTTTTTGTTAGTTTGTTTACAGCTAGATAATAGACAGACAGTTATCCCACTGTAAAATCCTAAGTACAGACAAAGAGCACTTACATTGTTTATCGCAAGATGCCTAGGTGAGGCCAGCACTATATTCCTGTCTGTAGTTGACTTCACCTAGTTTACTTTTCAATAAAAGTAGTGCCTTATCTCCACTAGGATTTTACAGCAGTATAGGTAACATATCTGTTAGTTATCCTGTAGTAAAATACACCATTTTTGTCAGTAATGATATAGCCTAAGACTTCTGGGGGCATATCCCAGGGTTTTTAGTATTGCAGTTAGCTGAGTTGCTCCATGAATTCTTTCCCAGTGAATTGTGGGAGGCCTTTTCTATATTTCCTGGGCACCTGGGAGGAATTGTGGGAAAGTGCTGGAGGACTAGCAGCATTTGGAGGGAGATAACAAGACTACTCTGTAGCATGGACACAAGTTAGCAGCTGATGAGTTGTACTAACTCAAGCGTTAGCCTATACCCCCCAACGGGGCAGCCAACAAGGGTTAAAAGCACGACCACACTCAAGTTCAGGGTTTGTGTTTGGATGTGGGACTCAAGTTAGAATCTGAGTATTGTGCCTATGTTGATTTAACTTTACAGTGAAGACAAATCCAAAGTGTGTCCACATTCACTCAAGTTAGCCTAGCTCAAGAGACGCAATTTTAAATAACTCCAATTAAGGCTATGTCTTCACAACAGAGTTAAGTAGTCCAATGGAAATAGAGGAAATAGTAAAGGAAGAACTAAAAGGATCAGCGCTGACATTATTGAAAGATGATGAAACATGAAAACGACCCTACAAGAGCTATAAGCAGCCATCCTTGGAAAACTACACTCCTAATTAATGCTACTGAGTTTACTTCTAAATAGAAAAAAGGAGAACATTGCGTCCAAGCTGCTGAAGATACCATTCAAGAATACAAAGAGAAATATCCAGAGGAAGTCTTTGCCATTGGCTCTGGCAATAAAAAAAAAATGAAAAAAGATGAGCGAATGTCTCAGATGGATTCATCCTTAGCTTCCGATATAAGAGTGTTCACCACAGTATTTGAACGTCACTGAGTAAGAAGGAATACCTAAACTATTCTAAAATGCATTCAAATATTCTTCTGTAACCACCGTCAGATTCATTTTGTTTGAAAAAATGGGAACTTAATATCCCAGTTTCCCCAAGACATTTGAGAAAATCTCAAAAAGTTTCTCTCCATAACCACATCCAGCTACCATAAATAATGTTGAAAACTTGCATATATATTATGATAAGGCCTTCGATTAAAAAAAAAAAAAGCACATTTTTCACATGGCACTAGAATTACAAAAGCAAACTCAGAGGCTTCAGAGGGTATGCCTACACAGCTGCAGAAGTGAGCCACCCATTCCAGGTCGACAGACTTAGGCTAGTGAACTAAAAACTTGTAGACCGTGCTTTAAAGTTGTGCCTCAGAAAGGAGTCCTCCATAGGCTTCAAAGCCAAAGTCGCAACTTACAAATAGCTGTGTAGACAGCTATTTGTAGAGTGCTAACATGAGCCTTGCAACCCCGAAGCTGTTGGGCTGGGGGAGTCTACAGAGCTGATGGAAGTCAGAACTACCCAGACAGACACAATATATTATAAACCACTGCAGTCTCAGTAGAAACTTGGCCTGATCTAATTAACTAAGAAATGGAACAACAGAAGGATCAAATTGAAAATGATTCAGGGAAGCTGTTACTGAGCCAAAACAAAAAGGTCAAAGGTCAAGCCAGAAAGAAGAAGGTGAAAAGTTCCTGACGGAATGTAAAAGTTAAAGATCCAGGTTTCTACCACACAAGTCTATATTTGTGAAGGAGGTTGAGTCACAGCATTTTGCATCAAAATGGCTGAAATTTTTAGAACTAAATATCATAGAAAAAAGAATTGATTTTAGAACTTTAAAAAAATAGCAAAGGCTCTGCAGCCCTGTCCACCCAGTTGAGCATCAGTCAAGCGTTCCTTATTGTTCAGTTGGAGGTTTTATTATTATTATTATTATTATTATTAGTTTTTAATGATTGGTTTGGTCAAATTCTGTAATGGACTTGGTGTTGAAAGAGCAAATAAATTAGTCAAAAATGTATTGGTGCCTAAGAAAGATACAGAAGAGCAGAAGGCCTAATTAGTTAATAGAGGAAGGACTCAGTTATCGCATTCTTGTGGTTTACTTAAATAACTGCAAGTCTGTTAATTTTTCCAGTGTGTGCTCATTTCTCTCTCCTTCCCCCCTCCTTCCTCCTCATTTAAATCTAGCTGCTGCTCACTACACCCCCAGCACGACACGTGGCATTATGGTGTACATCTTTATGCGTATCACTCCCACACTGAACAACAAGGAGAACGATAGCGACACATACATCGGTACCTGTGAAAACCACCTGGCAGTGTTTATGTAACCACATTGTTGCAGGTTGCAGATACATGGACGTAAATGTTCCCCTGCCCTACCTCTGTTTTCACTTGGGATTTCAAAGTCACAATGTGGGTAAAAGGATTTTTAACTTTGTATTTGTTTGTTTGCACTTTGACTTTGCTCTCTACTTCTTTGCACATAATGAAGTTCTGTTTTTTGGAGACTCAAAGTATCTTTATTAGTTTACACCAGGAATTACAGTGACTACCAGGAAGCAAAGCCCCACCCATAGCAAGAACATCCAAGATAATTTATGTAACAAAAACAGAAAATACCACTAAGGCTAACTGTTAAACTGGCCTTTTAAGATCTCCCTCAGCTGTATAGCTCCACAGTTGGCTGTTCCAATAGCCCTTGCTGTTCAAATTCAGCAGACAGTCTGTCCATCTCACCCCTTCATCCTGATGGCAGCTTTTACCCCTTTGCTCACAAATATTATGCATTATACAACATGTAGCTAGAACTAAGAGGCTACTTTTCCTCTCTGAGATCCAACCTACTGAATAAGCCGTGCTAGTGTCCATTCAATCGGTACCAAAAGCATATTCTAAAGACATTCTGCACCTGTTGAGATGGTAGTTGAATTTTTCCTTGATGCTGCCAAGGTGACCCGTGTACAGCTTCATGAACCAGAGGAGCAAGGGATAGGCTGCATCCCCTCAGGATCAATATTGGCATTTCAATATCACCTGTGGTAATCTGCCCATAGGGGAAAATGTCCTTTCTTGCAGTTTTTGTTGTTTTTTTTAAATCACATGTTCTTAAACATGCAAATATCATGCACCTTCCCTAACCAGTCTACCTTGATATCACTGACTTAGGTCACCAGTGATTCATTAGCAGTTATATAACCATGAAAAAATATCCCTCTCCTTGGATATATACCAGTACCTCGATATAACACCATCCAATATAACAAATTTGGCTATAACACGATAAAGCAGTGCTCCGGGGAGGCGGGGGAGCGGGCTGTGCACTCCGCTGGATCAAAGCAAGTTCAATATAACACATTTTCACCTATAATGCAGTAACATTTTTTGGCTCCCAAAGACAGCATTATATCGAGGTAGAGGTGTACGTGGTGGCAAAGTGGATTAGAGTCAGAAGAGAGGTGTGTTGGTGTTATCACCACACATGAGTTCAGTGGGGTTCCAGAACATGATCCCCAGCTCCCCAAAATCCTCTGGTAAATCGCTGGTATCCCACAGAACACTGTGCAAATGATCCACAAGGCAGTGAGCCAGACGGTGCAGGGCACACTGGGGCAGTTACCTGTCTGTGGGGCACTACAGTTTATACCAATGCACGCATTCATGGTGAGTACATGCACTAGCACTGACACACCTGTGCATGGCCCAAAGGGTGGCTGTGCTACCCAATCAAACTTGGAAGTGTAGAGGTGGCCAGACGGGGCAGAGAGCGAGTCCCAGGCGATGCCAGTGTGACTGGAGAGAGGGGAGCCACCCAGGAAAAGTGCAAAGAGAAGTAGGGATGGGAGAGGGGACGAGAAGCCCCAACACGTCTAACGTCCCAAGCGCCTCCCGGAAACGATCGGGGGACAAACATCAGGAAGTAGCAACAGGCTTCTTCTCCGGGTCCAGCGCTGGGCTGCCAAGCACACCCGCCCTGCCCGAGCGAAGCAGGAAGCTGAGCTCTGGCGGCCAACCAACACCCTCGCAAGGGCCCCGCAAGGAGACAGGATCTGCCCGCCCCACTGCTCCGCTCCCCCCAAGTCCCCGGGAAAAGCGAGCAGCGCCCGCCACCCCTTCCCCGAGCCCGCAGCCCGGCCCCAGGGCAGGGGGCAGCCCGCTAGCTCCCGCCACCCCTTCCCCGCAGCCCGGCCCCAGGGCAGGGGGCAGCCCGCTAGCTCCCGCTCCCTCCTGTGCGCGGCGCCTACTCACTGCTCCAGCCCAGTCGCATCTTCCCGGCAGCGGGGCTCCCCCGCAGCCCCCCACCAGCTGCACCGCCGAGAGCCCGGCCGCGGTCCGGGCTGCGGGCGCAGGAGGGAGAGCACAAACTCGCAGCACCTGGGCGCCCGGGCGGGCACGCCCCGGGGGCAGGATGAGTCACACGTGGTAATAGCTGGGAGCGGAGCTTTCTGCCCGGCCAGGGACCCGGGGGAGAGCGGTCGCGGGGCAATCGCGGTGCAAAAGGCCGCTCGGCAGCCAGCGCACGCTGGGGGCTGGGCTGTAGGATGAAGCAGCAGCTATAGCAGCGCTCCCGGACACCCCGGCTGTGTGCATCCGCCGGGGCAGCGCTGCCGGCGCTTGTCTCCACTGCCAGAGCTTTCGGTTTCAGTCTAAGGAACTGCCGGACTTACAACGTACACAACCTTGCCTGCAGGAAATGGTCTCTAGTCTGCCCTTGTGGGCTCAGCAAGAGATCAAAAGGTTGTTTCACTCACCCTCACAAGCTGGTCCAATGAACGATATTACCTCACCTACCTTGTCTCTTGAGTAGATGGTGTCATTTCTTTTGGTACCCCTCAGTGGGATTGGAGGAGAGTGGCCTATGGTGGAGGAGAGTTGTGTGGCAGCCTCCTGTCCATAATCTGACCTGTTCATGACTCCAGCATCACTGTTGTCAGCCGTTTGATAATAGTGTCAGAGTTGTTTCTGAGGCTGTGAATGGCATTGCATTCTATACACCTGAGGTTATGGGAAAGTGATGCTGTTTGTTCAGCCTGTGCACGCCTTCCAAAGCACTCTATGTAGAAGTCCAGTCTGTCATTTCGACCATCTGGAGGACAAAACAGGTGGCTGTGAGACAATCTCCAACACCACATTCTGGAGGCCACTATCCTCCAGTTCTACTGAGTACCACCAACAGAAAACTACACCATCTGCTCAAGAAACTCCCTGCTACAGCATGGGAACAAATCTACACACACGCACCCCTAGAGCCCTCACCAGGTGTATTCTATCTGCTCCCCAAGATCCATAAACCTGGAAACCTTGGATGCCCCATCATCTCAGGCATTGGCACTCTTAACAGCAGGATTATCTGGCTATTTGGACTCTCTTCTCAGACTCTATGCGACCAGCACTCTTAATTATCTGTGAGACACCACTGACTTCCTGAGGAAACTACAATGCACTGGTGATCTTCCTGAAAACACCATCCTGGTCCCTATGGATGTCGAAGCTCTTTACACCAATATTCCATACCAGGATGAAGTACAAGCTATCAGAAAGAGTATCCCTGATGAAGCCACGGCCACCTGGTGGCTGAGCTCTGTGACTGAATCCTCACCCACAATCATTTCAGATTTGGGGACAATTTATACCTTCAAGTCAGTGGCACTGCTATGGGTACCCACACAGCCCCACAGTATGCCAACATTTTTATGGCTGACTTAGAACTTCCTAAGCTCTCATCCCCTAGTGCCCCTCTTCTATTTCCGCTACATTGATGACATCTTCATCATATGGACCCACAGGAAGGAGGGCCTTGAAGAATTTCACCTGGATTTCAACAATTTCCACCCTACAATCTACCTCACCCTGGACCAGTCCACACAAGAGATCCTCTTCCTGGACACTATAGTGCAAATAAATGATGGTCAAACACCACCCTATTTGGGAAATATACTTATGGCTATACTTACCTACATGCCTCCAGCTTACATCCAGGATACATCACATGATCCATTGTCTACAGCAAACCCTAAGATACAACCTACAAGATCTCTATCAAACAGTCTTAAAACTACAATACCCACCTGGGGAAATGAGGAAACAGATTGATAGAGCAAGATGGGTACCCAGAAGTCACCTGCTAAAGGACAGGCCCAACAAGGAAAACAGAAAACCACTGGCCATCACATACAGCCCCCAGCTAAAACCTCTTCAGCACATTATCAATGATCTACAACCTATCCTGGAAAATGATCCCCCCCTCACAGGCCTTGGAAGGCAGGCCAATCATCACTTACAGTCAGCCCCCCAAAATGAAGCAAATACTCACCAGCAACTACACACCACACCACAGAAAACTAACCCAGGAACCAATCCCTGTAACAAACCCCATTGCTGTCTCTGTCCCCATATCTACTCTAGAAACACCGTCATAGCACCCAGCCACACCATCAGGGGCTCATTCACTTGCACATCTACTAATCTGATATATGCCATCATCTGCCAGCAACGCCCCTCTAACATGTACATTGGCCAAACTGGACAGTCTCTACATAAAAAGACTAAATGGACACAAATCAGACATCAGGAATGGTAACATGCAGAAGCCAGTAGGAGAACACTTCAGTCTCTCTGGACACTCAATTACAGAGTTAAAAGTAGCCATTCTTCAATAACAAAGAACTTCAAAAACAGAATTCAAAGAGAAACTGCTGATCTACAATTCATTTGGAAACTTAACACCATCAATTTGGGCTTGAATAGGGACTGGGAGTGGCTAGCTCACTACAGAAGCAATTTTCCCTCTCTTGGGACTGACACCTCATCAATTATTGGGAGTAGACCACATCCACCCTGACTGAAGTGGCCTTGTCAACCCTTGGTTCTCCATTTGTGAGGTAACGCCCTTCTCTTCATGTGCCAATATATATTTATGCCTGTATTTGTAATTTTCACTCCATGCATCTGAAGTGGGCTTTTTTTTACCCACAAAAGCTTATGCCCAAATAAATCCGTAAGTCTTTAAGGTACCCTTCAGAAGAAGTTTAAGTAAGCAGATTGCCTCTCTAGAGAGTTCAGGTAGTAAAATGTCTCCTTGATTTTTGTATCCTGATCTTGTTTCACCTCATTGCGTGGCATAGATTACATAACATATTGAATCCTGACTAGACTGGTCAAGTGAAAAACAGAAACAGGATGTGGAAAAAAACCAGAACCAACCAACCAAAAACCCCAGGACAGAACACACCAGCATCTCTTGTCTCCCCTATTTAAAAAAGGATTTATACCTAATTTTCACAAAATGTGAAGGTCTATACCCATAATGATCCTGGAAGGCCTTGACAATAAATATTTAAATAAATCAATTAATCCAGAGAAGAAAAAACAACAGGGGTGATAGTATGAGGAACAGTTAGCCAAAGACTCAAAAAGTAGTAGCATTTAAAAAAAAAAAAAAAAAAAAAAGTACATCAGAAGCAGGAAGTCTGCTAAACAACCAGTGGGGCCACTGGATGATTGAGGTGTTAAAGGAGCACTCAAGGATTATAAAGCCACTGCGGAGAAACTAAATGAATTCTTTGCATTGGTCTTCATGGCTGAGGATGTGAGGGAGATTCCCAAACCCGAGCCATTCTTTTTAGGTGACAGATGTGAGGAACTGTCCCAGACTGAGGTATCACTAGAGGTGGTTTTGGAACAAATTGATAAATTAAACAGCAATAAGTCACCAGGACCAGATGGTATTCACCCAAAAGCTCTGAAGGAATTCAAATGTGAAATTGTAGAACTACTAGCTGTAGTCTGTAACCTATCGTTTAAATCAGCTTCTATACCAGATGACTGGAGGATAGCTAATGTGATCCCAGCAATTACAGGCCTGTAAGCCTGACTTCAGTACCGGCAAACTGGCTGAAACTGTAATAAAGAACAATATTGTCAGACATATAGATGAACATAATTTGTTGAGAAAGAGTCAATATTGTTTTAGTAACGGGAAATCATGCCTCACCAATCTACTAGAATTCTTTGGCGGGGGGTCAACAAGCATGTGGACCAAGGGGTCTAGTGTACTTAGATTTTCAGAAAGCCTTTGACAAGGTCCCTCACCAAAGGCTCTTATGCAAAGTAAGCTGCCATGGGATAAGAGGGAAGGTGCTCTCATGAATTGGTAACTAGTTAAAAGATAGGAAACAAAGGGTAGGTATAAATGGTCAGTTTTCAGAATGGAGCAAGGTAAATAGTGGTGTTCCCGAGGGGTCTGTACTGGGACCAGGGTTGTTCAACATATTCATAAATTATTTGGAAAAAGGGGTAAACAATGAAGTGGCAAAATTTGCAGATGATACAAAATTACTAAAGCTAGTTAAGACCCAGGCAGACTGCAAAGAGCTACAAAAGGATCTCTCAAAACTGGGTCACTGACCAACAAAATGGCAGATGAAATTTAATGTTGATAAATGCAAAGTAATGCATATTGGAAAGCATAATCCCAACTATACACATAAAATGATGAGGTTTAAATTAGCTATTACCACTCAAGAAAGAGATATTGCACTCATTGTGGATAGTACTCTGAAAATATCCACTCAATATGCAGTAGCAGTCAAAAAAGCAATCAGAATGCTGGGAATAATTAAGAAAGGGATAGATAATAGGGGAGAAAATATGTTGTCTCTATATAAATCCATGATATGCCCACATCTCAAATACTGTGTGCAGATGTGGTTGCCCCCCTCAAAAAAGATATATTGGAATTGGAAAAAGTTCAGAAAAGGGAAACAAAAATGATTAGGGGTATGGAATGGCTTCCATATGAGGAGAGGGGAGATTAATAAAATTGGGGTTTTTTCAGCTTGGAAAAGAGACGGGTAGGGAGAGATATGATTGGTGTAGAGAAAGTAGATAAGGAAGTGTTTACTACTTCTCATAAAACAAGAACTAAGGGTCACCAAGTGCAGGGGAGTGGTTTAAAACAAACAGAAGTATTTTTTCACATAACACACAGTCAACCTGTGGAACTTCTTGTCATAGGAAGTTATGAAGGCCAAGCCCATAGCAGGGTTCAAAAAAGAATTAGATAAATTCATGGAGGATAGGTCGATCAGTAGCTATTAGCCAGGATGGGCAGAGATGGTGTTCCTAGTCTCTATTTGCCAGAAGCTGGGAATAAGCGACAGGATGAATCACTTGAACAGAACAGGTAATCATCATTCCCTCTGGGGCACTTGGCACTGGAAACTTCTTGGAAGACAGGATACTGGGCTAGATGGCCCTTTGGTCTGACCCAGTAGGTCTATTTTTATGTTCTTATAATGAAGAGGGGAAATCTTGTGCCAAACAAAAAAAACAAAAAAAACCAAAAATCAGTGAATTGACTAAGCTATTCAAAATGATTCCAAGTGATTTAAATGAAAATTTTTAGAGCTGTTTAATAAAAAAAGATGAAAATATCAGGAAAGTTTACAAAAATTTTTTGATATAATTCAAAAAGGTATTTTTTTTGTTTAAAATTATTGCCATTCCTTGTCAACATGACTAGAGCTGGCCGGTGAAAAGGAACATCCAGGAGCCATGAACTAACTGGCCAACGTTGCCAGGATATCCAAACAGGATCAGGCAGTAGGGAAGCAGCTGCCAGGAGACAAGACAGGTGAAAAACCATGGCTGGATGCGAAAGATACCAGATGGCAGAAAAGCACATGCAATGAATGGAGGTTTGTGTGTGGATGGGGGCGGGGGGTGTGTGAGAGAGAAAGAGAGGAGAAGTAAAGCTATGAGAGAATGAGCTGAATTGCTATTACTTTTTAAAGTAAGCAATTGCTGTGGTTGCCACAGGAATGTTGCAGGACAGCAAATAAGAGGGGAGGGGGCCAGGAGCTGTAGTCTTCCCTATTAAAAGTTTTTAGGTAGCTGTAAGAGAATTAGAATGGCTTTGAATCTAAAACTTGACAAGTGAAGGTTTCTTTTCTCCAGTCTGTGGCCAAGACACTGAATTAAGACTCAAAACAACTGTGCAAGATTCCCTGTTTCACAATATGCTTCCTGTGTGACCTTAAGCAAGTCACTTAATCTCTATGGGTAACACTTTCCAAAAGTGAAGGGATTGGATATCCTATGTGCTTTGGTTCCACATCTATAAAATGGGGATACTTCCCTCTAACTTTATAATACCACTGGGGGTAGATTAATTAGTTAGTGAGAAATGTCCAGTGCTCAGCACTTTGGAAATACCATGCAACTTTCTTAGGTGCCTAATTATGGCTTGTACAGTTTAACACCTGGCACCTATTTGGGAAAAGTTTGGTCATGAATGTTTGTGAGGTGCTCAGCTGCTGCTGCTGCTGAAGGACACAGAAAATCTACTGAAGAAAAAAAAAAAGAAAAAATAGCAGCTCTGGCAAACAGCCTGCAATTGTGCTAGAGCAGAGATATGTTTAAGAATGACTCAATGTCAGTATTTTTATAGCACCAGGAAAGTCATGGGTTCTGTGAGTTGGTAAGGCAGCTCCCATCTTTTCATGTGCTGTATATTTATACCTGCCTACTGTATTTTTCACTCCATGCATCTGATGAAGTGGGTTTTAGCCCACAAAAGCTTATGCCCAAATAAATTTTTTAGGCTCTAAGATGCCACAAGGACTCCTCATTGTTTTTCCATGCCGGTGCACTCTTGCAGTCTCAGGAAGTTCTGTTCACAGAGTAACTTTCAGGATCAGGGTCTATGACTACTTCAAAACAAAAATAATGAAACAATATCTCTGGGAACCCTTGAAGTCCTTCATGAAACCTGGAAGCAAAGGTTTGGGACACAGGCCAGACTTTGAGAATATTAGATTAACTCTTCTGCTTTTCAGTGAAGCTAAACAAAATACAAAAAACCCATAAAACAATAGGAATTAAATAACTAACAGAAAAAGAATGGTGAGCAATAAAATGAGCACTTTCAAATGATGAGCTGGAAAAGCCAGTGAGACTGGAATCCAATGGGTTGGTGGCAACCAATTTAGGGTTTTGTTTATGCTTAACAGGTTGGCACATGCTATTAACCCCGAGTCACACCACATATAGGAAAATTAGATTTTACCTCTTCCAGATAAAGGACATGAAAACTGATATTACAAGTTTGAATCAGTACTAGTGGTAGAGGCACAGGAGTAGACATGGGCAAAATGAGTGGAGATGGGTTGGACTTGCAGGATTGAATGGGGGAGAATGGTAGGAATGAGTTTAACTGGTGAAATAGAGTGTAGGAGTGAACTGAAGGCGATATCAGTAATTTGAGCATTGTAGGTAGGAGCACACAATCCCAAAGAAACACCCCCCTAAAAACGCCCCAACTAACCATGCCAACCCCCATCCCAAAAATTCAAAAAAATAGGGAAGTCAGATTTAAGGCTATGTGTAAGAAACTCAAACACTGAAAAGTAGGAACATTCACATCTAAGCAGGGATGCCCGAAAGATTCAGAGGGCCCAGGGCAAAGCAATTTTGGGGGCCCCTTCCATTAAAAAAAGGTTGCAATACTATAGAATACTATATTCTCATGAGGTCCCCTGCGGGGCCTGTGGCAAATTGCCCCACTTGTCCTCCCCTCTGGGTGGCCTTGCACCTAAGATCCCCCAAACTAATTTAACTGTCCCTGCAGCAATGTTCTGAGAAAGTCATACTACCTTATGTATCCATTACAAAGTTTCATATTATCAATGACCATGAACACTATATGATCATCACCTTCTTAGTCATACATTTGCTAGAGCTGACAACTCTAGCCCTCTTTACAATTATATACGTTCTATAGGAAAAAATAAATTCTTGGTTCGTCAAACAGCATATTAAGGCAATTAGCCGCTGTTCCCCTTTTAAATGCTGAGTCTTGTGTGGTATTGAAGGCATTCGGTACCTGTTAGAATAAAGCCCAATGATTCCAAGTACCAAAAATGCAAGTGCCATTAGATGCATATCTGACATCAATGAGGACATGAAACCAATTATAGACCAAGGTCTGTGGAGCACAGTTCACTATTCCATCTCATTTGCCAGCTGTACTAATACCATGGCTGTTCAAAGTTTAAGACTTTAGGTAGACAAGTTCTTATAATTCTCAGAAACATTCCCTCAAAAATTAGGTATATTGCAAAGCCACTATTTAAAAAAAAACCAAATACACCCAGGAAAGTTGGGCAGCTGTAATTGTTGAGGGAGCAGACACAAGTTAGTTTGGGTACTTTAACTGTGAACTTTCATATTTTCAGATATTTGAGGTATTATATATTTAATCGTAACTCTGAACATCCTGGCTTTGAATAGGGTTTGCGCTAAAGACAGTATTCTTTGTAGGAATTTTTATTCTTAACCTTGTCTTCAAATTTAACAAGTGTTTCGTCTGCACATGGTAAGCTAAGCCAAACCAATCCAATTGTGGATGTGACGGTACCCTCCATTAGGCTTTACGGAAATATGCTTATGAATATATATGACAACTGGAATCTGTTCTGTGCTACATATGATATGTAACATATCTATGTAAAGGTTATGATCTACTGAATCTATTAATCCTATTTGTATGCATGTATCATTTTTGTACTCAAAGTTATGAATATTGTCCGTGTACTGACTTGATTTCTAAATAACCTTAGTAGAGCATTTGGTCAGTTCCTGGAGAAAGGACTTCGCAAACTTAAGTGCCCAATCAGGAAGCACTTAAGGAACAATGCATCTTGGAATGCTCCAATCCACATAAAAAGTCTTCCTGGAGACATACAAGATACCATGTGGGCAATGGCTTCTGCCTGTAAAAACTGCATCATGCATGGACATGTGACTTGCCCAGGTGACTCCAGAGCTCCATCTTGGGCTGAACTTTGCATAGGAGAGAGGAGGGGGGGTCTTCACTCAGAAGATAAAGTTTATTTAAGCCCATAGGAGACCCCTCCATTTGGTCTTCAGCTGGCTAAAGGAGCCTCTCCACCCCTAAAGATACCTGAAAGAAACTGAAACAAAGGACAGTGAACTCAAGGGGTGTGAGTGATTGCTGGACCCAGACTAAAGGGAGATTAGTCTGTAAAAGGGAGCATTCTGGAACTGGTGAGGATTTTATCTGTATTCAGTTGGATTAGACTGAGATTTGTGCATTTTATTTTATTTTACTTGGTAATTCACTTTGTTCTGTCTGTTACTACTTGGAACCACTTAAATCCTACTTTCTATATTTAATAAAAATCACTTTTTACTTAATACTGGGGAGGTGGCAAAGAACTGTGCATCTCTATCAATGTTAGAGGGCAAACAATTTATGAGTTTACCCTGTATAAGCTTTATACAGAGTAAAATGGATTTATTTGGGTTTAGACCCCATTGGGAGTTGGGTATCTGAGTGTTAAAGACAAAAACATTTCTGTGAGCTGCTTTAAGTTTAAGCTGCTCAGTTAAGTTTGCAGCTGTGGGGCAAGTACTTCAGACCCTGGGTCTATATTGGAGCAGATGGACGTGTCTCTATCAGCAAGCCAGGGTGCTGGGGTCCCGAGCTGGCAGGGAAAGCAGGGGCAGTAGTCTTGGCACATGACTTGGCAGTGCCCAAGGGGGGTTCTGTGATCTAACCTGTCACAGTGGCATAGTTGAGCAGGATCTGTGCACAGCTGATTGCTTTGAGATACTGGTAGTGATTTTGAGTGAGTTTTAAGTATGGTGGCTGGAGAACAGACCAACTGGTTACTGGTTTGTTATTTTCTCTTTGCTTATTTTGGGCAAAGGAAGTAGGAACAGAAAAGGAAGAAAAATAAAGTCTGAACACTGGGCGCTGGGAAAGTCTCTGTTAACTAAGAATTCCCTGAACCGAGTGCATTCCAGTTTCAGTGAACTGCAAAGGGGGTTCTGTGATCTAACCCATCACACAGTGATATTTGTATTGGTTAGGACAAAGTTTATATATAGTCTTAGAGAAAACCTTCAGGAGTACAGATGGACATTTCATGGGCTATACTCTGAAGCAGTGGAAGTTTTAGAAGTGTAGGAGAAAGTCAAGCACAGGAACGAACTCTCATCTGACCTATTACAAATAAGTTGGAAACATGGATGTGTTACAACCAGGCTTCATTGAACAGGAAAAGGCAAAAATCAACTGAAATATATAATTATATATGCAAAAGTATTGGGTAAATTGAAAATACTGTTCCATTTTATAATATAAAAATGTATCGTTTGACCAAATATTCCTGGTATCCATTGACTAGCAACATATTTTGTAAAAATACATAAAAGATGGCACCTGGCAGCTTACAAATAAAGGATTTTAAAAAATAGAATCCTGATTCTTCAACAAAAAGAATCAGACCATCATTATGGCACAAGATTATTTATGTATATGGGTATTTTAAAAAAGGAAAACTTATAAACTGCTTTGATTTTATTGACCTATCAGTTGTGAAGAAAGTCTCAAAGAAATCACATCTGAAAGATGTCACAGGAGTGCCACCTTGTGAGAGAATCCAATAAGTAGAGCAAATTTAGTATTTCTAGATCTCTATATACGACACCAAAAGAAAAATAAATACCTAAAAAGATGTAGTATTAAAAATAGTACTATGAAGTTTGTGTCCCTTTGTATCTTATAGCTGGAGCATTAGAGATAGCGATAGTTAAAATAGCCAAAGTGTTATTAGTATAACTGTTTTCCATCTGTCTTACTAAATGATCCAAAAGTTTCACTTACTGGGCTAAAATTTTCCATGTCTGATCTCTGTCCAATGGTGAATACTTTTGACGGAAAGATAGAAATAAATTATTTTTGCATCAAGTATGAATGTGAAAATCTCATTCTCACATACAGCAGTCAGCCTTCTGCAGGTTTTAACTTTCAAGCACTTATAGACAAGTTCTACTCTCACTTTAGAGCTGAAGCCATATCAAGGGGTTATTGAGAATCTCTCATTTGATCACAGGTATCCTGAATTTCAATGCATTGGGAACAATTTGGTTGGATACTGAACACCAGTGACCAGGAAAAAATACAACATGTATTAAAAGATACACTGAACAAATTAGAACACTGAACAAGTTAGAACAATTATTCATTTATTTAAACAAGCAGAAATTTAAATTTTTTATATAGTGCACATTGAAGAACAGTGGAACTTGTACAAAAATACCAACCTTTAGAAAATCCAATAATGATGCTTAGCAGTCATTGGGAACAACATTGCACAGCAGCTGAAGAATGGCTTTATAAACGTAGCATCCCCCTTTCTCAAGATTTTGGCCTCATCTTCCTTTAATTAACAGTCAACTCTGAACCATTAAAATAAAATTGAATCCTCCCAGTAAATGGAATCATTTCCTTAAGTGAAAATTCCATCTGGTGTATCATGTGGAACTAAATGTATTCAGTTTTAGAAATTTATATATGGATTTTCTCTTAAATTGCAAGGCAGCTTAAAACACGATTTGCTCATTTATGTTTTTCCTTCCAGATGAGAGACATTACAGAACTCAAATTCGTAAAGTCACTCAGACTCATTCTCTTTTGGCCAGTTATGCACACTTCAGATGAGGCATTAGAGTAACATGTTTTGACTGTTGATGGGGAACTCACAATAGCTGTCTGCTCCTCCGGTGTTTGCCTCTCTCCTCCTCCTCCACAAAGCCCAACTCCTCCTGGCAGCCCCAGAGGAGGGACCGCTACTTCCCTCAACCTCCCCCGTCACCACCCAGGAGGCTGTGGCTGCAAGAAAAGCCCCTGGTGGCCGCGTTTGACAAATGCTGGCTTAAGAGTTGGTCCTGACTTACTGCTGACTTTCTTGCAATCAGAGCCGGCTCTAGCCATTTTGCTGCCTCAAGCACGGTGTCACGCTGAGGGAGGCCCTCTGCCGCTCGCTGGTCCCGCGGCTCCGGTGGATCTCCCGCAGATGTGGCTGTGGAGGGTTCACTGGTCCCGCAGCTTCGGTGGACCTCCCGCAGGCGTGCCTGCGGATGCTCCACCGGAGCCGCGGGACCAGCCGACCCTCCGCAGCCACGCCTGCGGGAGGTCCACCGGAGCCGCCTGCTGCCCTTCTGGCGACCAGCAGAGCGCCCCCCGCAGCATGCCGCCCCAAGCACGTGCTTGGCGTGCTGGGGCCTGGAGCCAGCCCTGCTTGCAATTATTCCCTGATGTCACCTCCTTTAGAATTTCTTCCTTCCCCGCCCCCCCCCAGCATTTCCCAAGTGGTGAGAGAGAAGATGTACACGTAGATAATATTTTGACACTAAAGTTTAGAAACATTATTTTAGCTACCATTATTAGTTGGTATGATGACAGCCATAATTTAATTCTTTGGTCACCTGTTCAGTTTTATTCCAAAAGGGGAAGAATAAGTTGTGTCAGAAGTGTCTTCCCCTATTTTGCTCATAATATACAAACTGGAGTCAAATTCACAGTTAAATTCTGATGACAATGATCACTTAATTTTAAATAAGACATTAAACATTTAATTGAAAGTTATGTTCATTTGGAAAGTTAGAGTTACTTTCTACATTTAAACCTTTTGTTGACTGAAAACGTATCCAGTCTGCGTTTTTTGCCAGAATATAAACTATCTGGCTAAGACTGGAGAGCCAACCATGCTGAATTAATGATGAAAAGAAAAAAAATTAAATATTTGTCAAGCTATGCAAGTAGTAACTAATATTTAATATATTTTAAAAATATATATAAAAGAAACTAGTTTCATTTGCCTCCAAATACGCTATCAGCAATGCAGAAAAACATGGTTATCTGCAATCATTACACAATGTGTGAAAAACTATGTAGTGGATGCTTTGAGATTCCAGTTTGGAATTATTATACTTGTTAATGAGAATTATGCGCCCACTCTGGTGTGAACAACAGGAGATGGTCTTATTTTTTAAAAACATACCTACAAGTGAATTCTCACAAAAGGTGCCAGACTGTGAACTAAGATCTAAGTATCCACGGCAGAGGTAAAGCAAGAGCAGCAGCAATGCAAGCTTTTCTATTCTGCCCTGCCAACAAACATGCTTCAGCCAGGATCCATCTTTTAGTAGGCGCAGAGTACAGTCTCTTCCCATACTATTTTACAAAACTGATCCATTTCAGCTAATCCTTAGCCTCTCTGCCTCTTAGTGCCAGTAGCAACAGAGCAGCTCAAGAGATGAGAGGATGGTAATGGGATACAACCTAGCTCACTTATCATAGTCAAATAACAGCAAGAATGTCAACGGTTATAAAACCAGTGTTTGCAAGAGTCAGGGAGTAGCATCTGACGTAACTTGAACTTATATGAGGCATATATTAGTCTACAATCAATTGTAATATTTTGGCAAATTGTTACGTGAAATTCATTTAAAGAATGCCAATTTTGTAGATTTTAAACTGTTTTACAATAGAAACCAATTACAAATTATGGGCAGCTTACTTTTCTGATTTACACATATTTATTTACTTTCACACTCATTTCTATAAGTTACCTTTCCAAGCTTCTTCATGCTGGCAAATTTGATGTCAGAATTGGAAGACTAGTCTTGGGACCATTAAAGAAGTCAAAAATCACTTCAATGGAACAATCATTCTGGAGTACCTCTGAGCCATAGAATCTAGTCTCTTGTCTTTAGCAAATCCTACGTAGAATTGCTACGTGTTGGAATAGTTGCTCCACGGATTTTCATACACAGACAATACAAACTACCTACTACCAAAACAATCAATACCAAATAAGACTTCCACTCTTATAAGAAAACACCGTAGGATTCTACTCAATTACTGCAAAGAGTCCTGTGGCACCTTATAGACTGACAGATGTATTGGAGCATGAGCTTTCATAGGTGAATACGACGAAGTGGGTATTCACCCATGAAAGCTCATACTCCAATACATCTGTCAGTCTATAAGGTGCCACAGGACTCTCTGCTGCTTTTACAGATCCAGACTAACACGGCTACCCCTCTGAAACTCAATTACTTGCTTTCAACTAATACAGATAAGAATATTGTTAAGAGGTTAGTGTTTCTTTCTTAAAAAAGACATAGATTCTTAATTCTGAGGAGTCTGTGATTTACTATCTATTAATCTACACAAAAGCAAAGCTCAGAAGTAGAATGTTATTGCCTGATATCAGTGTGATGTAAGTAAGTTCAATATCTGTAGCAGAAGGATGCTAAGTGTAGGCTATTTAATTAAAGTTCAGCTCAACTTCATTACAAATAAATGCTTTCAAAGTCATATTTGTCTGTTCTTGTCACTGCCTGAGTTGAGCAAGGGAGCCCAAAATAAGATCCCTGAAATTGAACTTGGAGCAACAGAACAGTGAAGACAGAATTGTTGTTTTCCCTTGCTGCAGCTCCAAATCCTGCATGAAGTGAAATCAATTGCACGTGTAATTCATTAGGAAACAGCTAAATATTATTAATGATTGAAGCAGCTGTATGCAATGAACTATGACTTTCCCAGTTTGCCTGGTAAATAAATGTTTTAAAATTGGGACTGCATTGCATCAGAAACTATGATGGTTATATTAGCACTGGGATATATTGGTCTGTAACCCCATCATTTGGGGGTACATTTGTTTTTTTTAAAAGTGACAAATTGTCTTGGAAATCAATACCTATTTTTCCCTATAACCTTGTTTTTTGAAGGCATGGTTTAAAAATCTGATTTATTTCAGGGATATTCATAGGAGTATCAAATACCTTATAGCACTATTTCAAAATTGGAAAAAAAAATCCTCCTAAAGAAGAAACACTTCATAAGATTCTAGTTCATCATTGAGTTTCATCTTTCATAGAAAAATGCTCAAGTGCATTATTTTCTTAATGTGCTGCTGGCTAACAATTGAAACCTGTAACAGTTCCCATTGCTTTTCCTGTTGCCAGAGCAACAAAGAAATACCCACCTGAATATCTGCCACTGTAAATATCAATTTAGTAGCTAAGATGAAGTTTGTGTAGCTAGCGGATGTAACTAATAGCATTTTAACTATAAGCCAGATTTATAGTTGAGTTTCATTTTAACTATAAAAGCCAGAACTATAAACTATATTTTAACTATAAGCCAGTGGCAAGGGATGCCATGAAAACTCACACTGTATTACCATCTATTTAATTTCTGTTACTGGATTATTGCTTATGTACCATATATACTTGTTCATAAACCAAATTTTTTTTTTTTTTTTTTTTTTAGTAAAAAAGGGAAGAATCAGAGAAGGGGGGTCGGCTTATGAACAGGTATAGAGAGGGGGAGAGATGAGATACAACCCCCCTACTCGCCTCAACAGAGGGGGAAGGAAGAGGCAGCACAGCCAGCAGAGCCAGAAGGGAAGAGGCAGGGCCAAAGTCTCTCCGCTTCTGGCCACGCTGCTCTCCCCCGAGCCTCCAAAGCAGCTGCAGCTCCGGGGCTGGCAGGCTGTGGCCGTGCAAGAGATATCCTTCCCTGGCCCACCCCAGGTAAAGTGGGAAGGGATGGGATGGGGAGTCTGGGGGTCCCAGGCTAGGGGTGGGGGTATATGAGGGATGGTCACAGGGGTTACTCCTCTTACCCCCAGCTTCTCCCCCCCCCAAAAATTTCCCCACTAGTTGCTGTCCCGGCCCATCAGGGTAAGCGGCTGGTGCGCTGGGATACTTTGTTTACTTACGTTTAACTCCATTCCTGTGGACGCTCAAGGAAAACAACCCGTCTCAGCCCCGCAGCAGCTCATCCTGATGGCCCAGAAGCCAAAAAGTTTGCTGGCCCCTGAATTATAGGATCGGCTTATAAATGGGTCATAAAAATTTTCCATTTTTATTTATCCATCTTTTTGGGGTGGAGTGTCAGCTTATAAACAAACCAGCTTATGATCGAGTATATACGGTAATTCAAGTATTTCTATTAAAATGTCTTGACTAATGACATTTAAAATGAAAAACTGAAGGGCTTTTATATGAAATACAGTGCATTAAAAATACTTTATTGAACTACTCTGGAGAGAGCTAACTTGTTAATACAAAGCATACCAAGAATTTTGTCCAATAATTTGCTTCTTAAGATCCTTTTTGGTAATCAGAAAACTAACGT
This sequence comes from Chelonoidis abingdonii, assembly GCF_003597395.2. Taxonomy (NCBI): domain Eukaryota; kingdom Metazoa; phylum Chordata; order Testudines; family Testudinidae; genus Chelonoidis; species Chelonoidis abingdonii. The sequence goes on along the minus strand of NC_133769.1, from coordinate 208,272,981 downwards.
GAAAATATTTCAAGGCTATGCAGTTTTCCCCCTTCAAAAGTAATAAAGATGGTTCCATTCTCCCCTGCACTATTAATCCAGACTCTGTACAAAAAGTCAAAAATATTTTAGTTTAAAACAAAATATGACAAGAGTATTAAATATATTTCCTTAACAAAACACAAAAAGATATTTTCAGTTATATTCCTATGTGCCCAGTCAAACCCAGGAGGACTAAATGGAGCTGGATTGAAGAACTAGAAACATCATTCTTTCCAAAGCAAAAACTGTGGGTAAAACTCAGAAAAGAAACTCTCTTTTTATATTTCAACTCCATGCTCCTAATGCAAATTTGTTTCAACAGTATAACAATTCAATTTTGAAGAAACACAGGGCCTCATTTTCAAAAGTGCTGAGCGCCCCAATGCCAGGTGAAATCAACAGGAGCTGTGGGAGCTCAGGACTTCAGAAAATCAGGTGCATTGCATTTTATTCTCCTTTTGTGCAAAGAAAAAAAATCCAAACTATCTGAAAGTACACTATTGAACAGAAATGTCATATGTGAAAGAAAAAGGAACTCAGTCACCCAGCTCATGTGAGGAATCAAAGATAGTGCTTTCTTGGCATAATTTTAGTCATCTTCATATTAGAATTGACAAAAGGAAAAAAAGTCTAATTTTTTAATAATATAAAAGGGGAAGCTGAGTGGATTCATAGAGATAAATATCATGGGGATAAAAATCTATGAAAATAAGCCTAATTGTAACACATTTTTCTCATTCTTGCTATGCAAATCTTTACATTTCTTAGTATAGTTTTTTTTATAAGGCCAGGAGAAAAACAAAACAAGACAAGCCATATGCAGAAGTTTCCTACTCCTAGTTCCAAGAAAAGCATTTTCAGATGTAAAAACAAAACTCCAGCTATTTCCTCAGCCAACCCAGCAATCCGAAACTGTAAATAAGACACCTTAAAAGGCACTTTAGCCAGGATGCAAAATGTAGGTGGTGGTTAAAAAAAAAGTGTAATTATAATTTAATTTCTGAGCCTAGCACTGTGTCTCCCTCCCTTCCCCTACCCCCCCCTCTCTCTCTCACACACACACACACACACACACACACACTGACTATGCAAGAACTTTACGAAGGAAACCAATGTTGAGCAACTGCAACGCTGGCTTACTAGCTATAAGAAAATACTCATCAATATTTAAAGAAAGGGTCACATTCTGATCTCAGTTAAACTCCAGATTTATACTTGTACAACTGAGATAATAATCTGGTCCAGAATGTTTTTTATTTTTAATATTCTTTTTAGGATTACTGGACCAGTACTTTTCAGTCTCTTACCTAGCGTTCCAACCACTCTGTGTAATATATTTTTCACCAAGATGGACATGCCAGAGCTAAGCTGACATACCTTAATGTGTTTAAGTGAAAAACTATTTTATAAAAGGAGGATTAAGCAATAACTATTTGAGAGTCAAGAAAATGCATCTTGTGGTACAGGATTTCTTGTAGTTTAAGAACAGTTTTATGTGCGCCACACTTACCAAGAGTAAGTATCCTTATAAATTAGCAGAGGTAGTCTTGTTTTACACTAAGGCTGAGTAGTTTTGATTTCCCATTTTTCCTCTTCAATCTGTTTAGAAAGGACAGCCTATAAAGGGAGACCCATTCAAAATGACAGCAGTTTATTTTCTTGGAAAATAAAATTTCTTCTTGACCTGACTTTCTTCCATCTGCTGCACAAGACTCACCTTTCCTTCTCCCCCACACTGTGAGCACTGTTTCAAAATGAATTGCTTTAAACAGAAAATAGTATTTCTTTAATGGGATTAATAAGAAAAATCAATAGAACTTATGATCTTTTTTCTTTTTCCATATTCAAGGCTTGATTAATGTTAGAAACTTGACAGTTCTTTTCTTCTTTGAGGAAGGGATGAGCAACATTGTGCATCTGATGGAAGAACATCACAATGTATTTTTTGTTTTTTTTAAAGCACTACTGAGATCTTAAACGTTCAGCTGTGCTACTGAGGAGCGGAACCAGTAAGGTAGCACTTGAGAGTGGTTATAATGTTTTGATTCAGAATCAGTGTTAGAAAATAAAGCGTAAGAGTTATGATGCAATATGCCTGGAGAGTATCCAGCAGTAGAACAGTGATTTGAAATTAATGTATATGGAACAAGGCCTTGGCTTTCTCTCCAGGGTTAGAAACTTTATCCTTAATCGTGTTAAGAGAATCCAAGGTTCCTTGACTTTGATCAAGTTCCTCATTTCCATCGATGACGCACTAACGATGACTCGTCACTGACTACATCATTGTCAGTGAAGCGATGCTGACAACGAGGTGGAAGAAGCAGTAAGATTATCAAAACAAGGAGGATGATTCCACATAAACTCATGAGAGCATAGGAGATAATCCACAACATCGGTTCGTGCAAGGTCATTGTGGAGACACAGTTGCTTGCTATATCTGCTGTTGTGAAAGGGCCTTCAATCTCAGATACCGGAGAGCCACCAACTTCTGAGAAATTACAAAAAGAGAAACATTATCTAAACAGCCAATAACTAAGAATGGGAAGAGATGAATTTTCTTAGCAAGATTTAAAAATAAAAAACTACAACAGTGGCAAATTCAAATAGTTCTGTACTTTAGATATTTGGAATAACTGCAGCAGCTCTGTGTTCTTCACACAGTTTTTGGATAAGAGTTATGCTTTATCTACATTTTTGGAAAAAATAGGGAACAGTTGTGGTAGAAATCTTAACACATTAACTTGATGTCAACTCTGCATGACAAAACACAATGCTTTTCTATCCCTTCTTACTAATTCTACATAATAAACACTTTCCCTGTCAACTAATTTCTAGTGATATGTCATTCAGGGGTGAAAGTGAGCTGGTACGGGCCAGTACTCTGTACCGGTAAGAACCGGCACCGGCCCATACCCAGACCACATTAAAGCGCTGCTGCAGCAGCACTTTAAGGACGGTCCTTTGCCATGGCAGTACTTTTAACATTCCTGCGCCCCCCAGTCAGCAGGGGTCACAGCAACGTTAAAGCGCTGCCACAGCAAAGGCCCCTGCAGCACTTTAATGTCCTTGTCCCATTGCCCCCCTTCCCTGCCTCCCCTCGCAGCCTCTGACAAGTGGTGTGAGGGGAAAAGGGAGCAGTTGCCCTGGGGCCGGTGATTTCAATGGGCCCGGGGCTCCGGATGCCGCTGCCGCTAGCGAAAAGTGACACAGAAAAAAAAGGGACAGTTTTACTGCTTTGCAGGTAGCCTTTAAATATATACAGTCCCTAATCTCTCAATTTATTTTGAGGTAACAAAAAGGCTATAAAAAATGGTTGTCAGAGCAGCTGACAGGAGCATAAAAACATCCCACAAAAATACAACTGAATAAAATAGGGAAACTTGTCTAACTTATTAAAAGTTTTTTAATATGAGCCAACAATTATGACCACTGTTGTACTTTACCTATGTTATGGTATAAAATGGAGCCAGGATTCATCCCAGGTGCCCAGGATACAACTTAAAATTCCAACCAATTTAAATCAGTGTATGTTTTGCCACTACCTGCAATAGGGCAAGAATTTCACTTCTGGGGCAGTGCTCCTTTTTAAACATACGTGCATGCATAATTTGAAAGATTTATAGTGAGACCAAGCAAATTTCAGCACACATTTATTTCCATGGTTTGTATTTTTAAATGTTGGCAGTGTCTGATAATTCCTTTAGATAAAAGTTTAATGACTGTAAATGTGACCATTTTATACTGTATCTACTTTCTGTGTTTGGCCATGAGAATCCCTCAGAAGATGCTTTGACGGATTTAGCTGAGAAAATGGTCAAACTAGTTAAAAGTATAAAATAGCAGTATTTTTTTTGAATCTCTTGTATTGCTAACACTCAGTATATTTCTTCCATAATTCATTCATGAGACAGTCTTATATTTTTATCACTTAGTACAAAAAAATTAAAAAGGCAGAATCTTACTACATGTAGGCGTTATGGTTAATGAGAGCTGCATTGCTTAAAAAGAAAAAAAATCATATGATCTGAACATCTATTCCTGAGTCAGAATTTAGGGCCTGATCCAAAACCCTTTGTTTTCATTTTGCAGAGACGCTGACAGGCTGCAGTGGCTCTAATGGGGCAGCTACAGTTTATGAACCTGCCTCCTCTTCCCTCCATCCCCCCAAAAGCTTGTTTGTTATGAATTTTTCCAACAGTTTTAAAATAAACTAGATCTTCAGAATCTGGAATACTCTCCCCAGCCTATCCCCTGAGAACTTTTCACAAATTCTTATGAAAAGACAGTCTACTTCAGTATACTCCTTTAAACAACATTGGGGCGGATTTGAAATTAGCAATACGTGAAACACATTTTGAAGCTTCCCTTAAATTAAGCTCAAAAGTTCAAAGGCTTATCTGAACTAGTAATAGTTTGGATATCTTCTCTTCCTGCAATAATTGACAATAAATAATCCTCTAGCCCTCTATCAGACTCCTCAAACTTCAGCTCTCTCCTGAACAGACAAGGAAAGTACTGGAGAAACTGAAGGGGTAAGTGAGCAAGAAGGATGTGAAGATTTGGGGAATCTGTCTGTATAACTTGTGAATTCTCTCCTCCAGGGTGGTGAGGAAAGGGAAGGGAGTTTATTATTTTTGTACAGATCTGCACCCACACTACTGGAATTCTCGGAGAGGGTGTGTTTAAAATGGGGGGAGGGAGGAGAGTCTGAGGAGTCAGCCCTAATCCCAGGAACTACGCAGTTGGACCACAGGATCTATGCTCTCAGACAGATCAGCACCCGAAGAAAGTGCCTAGGGTCTCCAAGATGGGGCAGGGCCTGGACTCTGAGGTCCAAAGGCTTAAAAACACATGGGATCCAGCCAGCAGTTAGTTCCCTCACAGCAGTGTGGTGCATGCGTGATAGGGGATGTTTGCCTGGCACATCCTAGAGAACTTGACTCTACCAAGTCAAACCTCAAAACTGGTTTTGGTCCAGTTCTTAATATTTGCTGCTTGTATTTTTAATCTCTATTTAAAAAGGCCATAAAACCCAGCAAATTCAGAGTGCAGGTCAATGTTCTGTCATTAACCACTAACCTGGTTTCATCATAAAACCAGGAACAAGAAATTATGTATTCAACACACTTTCAAAAGTGAGGAAACAAATCAGTAATTCTGTTTATTTTAAGCCTGTGAATAGGCTTAAGAGTCCCAACTAAAATACAGTAATAGAGTTGCTATGGAAGTCATGGTTTGGCCCCTGCGGGAAGCCAGTTATGCTGCTTAATCTCTGCACTCTATGCTGACTGTTTACCATGTATAGTCATGGTTTTCTGATAAAAAAGTTCTTTTACCAGACCTCTTGTATATCCACAATATGGAATCTGTGAAGACATGACTTCAGAGTAACTAGTGTATCAACTCTCACGTGTATGTGGGAATTGCCACATCAGCACAATAGCCTGTCTTAGACAGTGGCTTACATCACATGATTTCTGAAGAAAGCAAGTTCTCATAATAAACATGGACAAATGTGAGATACTGTACCACAGAGCTGAGGAGGTTGGTTGAAAGAGGAATTCTTCCTGGCACCAGCTAGTGATCAGTTTATACCCTGGCTAATGTAAATGCAGATTCTATTCTTATTCAGCAAGTGTAATCCCTTTTCTTTGAAGAACGATTCTCAGAACTGAATGAAGTATCCAAATTTCATGGATTAATGACAACGACATGGCACGGGAGGACGCCGTCACGTAGCCAGTTATGGCTCATTTGGCTCTCTGATGCACCAGCTTAGAAGCTGTTCTAAACTAAGCCAGCTGGCTTGGCTCACTTAAGGAATGTCTATACAGCAATAAAAGACCCATGGCAGCAAGTCTCAAAGTCTGCGTCATTTGACTCAGTCTCACACTGTGGGGCTAAAAATAGCAATGTGGGAATTTAGGCTTGTGAAGGAGCCCAGGCTCTGGCACACCACAAGGAGAATTACTGATGCACTCTCTCGTGTTTCCCTAAAGATTAAGTGAGCGATGAGTGAAAGGAGTTCATGCTTTACCCCTTGGTAACAACTTGTCCTTAACCATTTGCTTAAGACAATAAAAAACCTGTAGAAGTCTTTAATAAATTATATACACCGTTTCGTACCTTAATCTTTTCAGATATTGGTGAAAGGTCTGAAAGTCATAATTTTTACTCTTTCACAAGCTGTGCTGGCTTATTACTATGATCTCATCTTTACTGGCAGTGGTGGAAAGTTCACATTAGCCTCTACTTATCTGCAAATTGTGAACTTGTAAAATGATCGTCCTTGTTGACAGAGCAGCTGATAAAGCTCCAATTTTGAAAATGGCAGATAATTTCCTACGGGGAACGTTTCTCTTACCTGCGCACGGACTAACTGCAAAGCCCACTCTCTTCTGAGCCCTGTCAAAGATAACGTAGAAGCCCTCCATAACTGTAGCACCAATAACCAGGGCACTGCTGGAGGAAGAGATGCCAAACCGGTAGCATTCTAAATTGTGTCCAATCCCAAGGATGGGTTGAATATAAAGCTGTTCATTCAAACAAACAATAAAATAAATAGCAGTAATCCACAGTATTTAGAAGATAATGATGTTGGCTCATAACTGTGGAAGCATGCATAAATACGGCCCTTAATCTGGAGTGTTCTCCAGAGCTTTTGATTTCTAATTTTGAGCGCTCAGGAGTTCATAAGAAATGAACGAATTAGAGCAAGATGAGTATTGTAAGATGCTTAAAACTGGGCAGAGTGTCAGTGAAGTTAAGAACCAGGAGCACAGGTTAAATTTGGATTTTTAATTAGCTGACACTTAAAGGTCACCTTCACTTTCATCTAAGTGACCTTTTTACATTTTGTATTGTGTGTGTACGTGCGCACAAGTGCGGGAGCCGGGGGTCAGGGGAGGGAGCCAGGGATATGCAATCAAGTTACAGGAATATTCAAAAGGATTCTCTGAATGCAGTGGATCTAGAGAGCATTCATGTCAGCTTCAAGCCTCTAAATGAATAAACTAAAGTCAGTTCCACACCCTTGTTTCTCACTCAGGGGATGAAAGACTGTCAAGCTACATGGTCAATACAGAAAAAGCTTACATCAAGCCTTTGCTCTATTTCATGTTAAATATACCTATATGTTTTAGCCGAGGTAAGAGGGTGTGAAACTGATGTTAATTGATGTTTAGTTCATATTGCCATCAATGCTGAAAAGGCAATCAGGAATTATATTTGTTTATGATTAAAGCAGAAGTGGCACATTATATTTTAAAAACCAGGCAGTACATACTGCATGGAGACTATAATGACAATAAAAACAAATTGACCAAGTTATGGAAATTGGCAAAGGGATCATATAGGTCCTTTGGCAAGAGTGCCATTTTCAGGCAGAAGTGCCTTACTTCATACTATCATGGGGTGCTGGGGAGAAGGGAGAGGAATAGATTTGTTTGCCAAGATGGAAAGATCAAAATCAGCTGAAGAAAAATGTGTGTTGGTGTCTGATGTAGACAGAGCTGATGCTTTGGGGGGCAGCGGGGAGTACAAAAGCAAAGCATTCTTGGAAATTTTTCCTAACAATCTGAAAAATCCCCTTTCTGCTCCACAGTTAGTGAAAAAAATGGGGATTTTTTGCAAAGTGTCATTGACATTTTTCCCTTTTAAAATTTATTTTATCAAAAATGTTCAGCAGATTTAGAAGTAGCCCAGTTCAGACAACCATTCAAAATGTTTTTTGTAAGTAGGAACTCCAATGATAGTTAAAAGAAATGATTGGGCTTAATTATCTCTGCATCACCAAAATAGTTTTATATAAATGGGATGAGCAGGGAAGCTGTACAATGCAACAAAGAAAGAACTAGATCAAAGTTTACTTCTTTATTGCTGTAAGGAATTATTAGACTGTAGTGCGGCTGATCAAATCCAAATAAGACAAGTTCAGACCTGTGGTAAGATAGTTATCCGAAATGATCTACTGGAGTTTTCATCTCTCAGGTAGATAGAAAGTTTAGGAAATAAGGACCATGGTGTTTCAGTCTTCTCCCAGCATGCAAGCTGGGAACCAGTCCAGAATCCAGAGGAGAATGTTTGGATCTATGGGAAAAAAATGTGATACATACATGTCAAATATCCTCTGATAGATGCATCTCACAATTTTAATCTCTATTATTCAGGCATGCTTTCTTCTTCTTCCTTAACTAGGGGAGCTCAGGGGTGGACAAGTCCAGTGGAGGTATCTATCTTCTTCTGTGATAAGATGCATGAAGCTTGTGTATGGTATAAGCCATCAGTGAGGTCACGTCAACCCTTCAGGCTGTTCTAATGCATCAAACTGATTAGTGTTAAGACAGTCTATTAAAAAACCTTATTGTGGCATAAACATGTAAGGATGAATATGCGTAGTGGTAGGATTTTGGAAGGACTGTGGGACATGAACATCTCTATTAGGTCTGTGGATCAAAAATCTAATTTAGCCTTGGCAGCAGGGACAGAATAGTTAGAAACTATTTAACTGCAGTAAATATGTAGGCAGGATGGTCAAACTCATGAGCTTCCTGAGCAATTACTGCAATATCAACAAACAGGAAAAGTAGTAAACTAGCCTTTGCTCCTTCCCCACCCACTCCACAAACTTTCATGTACATCTGGAGCTGAGCACAGATACAAAGGAGTAGATACATTTTAAAACACAAACAAACAATCTAAAAGTCAAGAACCTCCTCTTCTCCAGAGACACACTATTGTCTTCATGCGACTTCCAAGCTAAGAATTTAGGGCCTGATCCAAAGCCCTTTGAAATCAAAGGGAACCTTTCTGCAGACTTCAGGATCAGGCCCTTAGTCCCTTTTCCTGCCTTACTGCTCATACAACTTGACATGCTTTTGAAATAAAATTGATTAACAGCATTTCTGAATACAGCCCTGGTACTAACCAAGCAAACAAACCCTTGCAGAGCTTCCCCACCCAAGACAAACATCCTGTCCTATTCCCTGAAGTACATAAATGTTGACACGATGCCAGACAAGACAAACACACTTCCTCAATCCTGTGCAGTATTTTGTGCCTCTTCCAGTTTCTTATGAAACACACCACACAGTACCTTGCTGTAAGAAACACCATTACACCAAACATTCTGTGTAGGCGAACAAAAAAGCTAGACCCAACTTCCTCTTACATGGTTTATTTATGCGTATTTCACCATTATAGACTCTCATAACAAACTGAAGCCATATACCCAGAAATTAGTTATAGAAAATTCCAGTGGTGCTACGTATTTGCAAACAGGGCTTAAAACTTTCTCCAAGTCTTAAAATAAATATGTGAATAAAAAAACCCTTCCTGCTTGGAAGTCAGAACATAGCCGTCAATCATTTAGACTTCAACATTTCCTAATGCAATGCCTGTCTATCATTCCTGTATAACCCATATTATTATAGTATCTGAGCACCTCGCAATCTTTAATTTAGCCTCATGTCACCACTAAGGTAGAGAAGGCTCATTATCCCTGTTTCACACATGGGGAACTGAGGCACATAAAAATTAAGTGACTTATTCAAGGTCACACACAGAGCAGGGGATTCAGCCTGGATTTCCACAGTCTCAGCCTAACATCCTAACTACTGAACCGACCTTTAGGGCAAGGTCTGCTGAACTGATGCCATAGTACTACTTCCACACGTTGTATAGGGATCACTTATTTTACAAAGAATGGGTGACATCATCATAACAGCAATGTTTGGAGAAATGTTTTGAGATGGTGACCTGCTCATTTCCACAAAGGACTCTGGAAGATCTAAGTTGCCTGTGGGCTATCCAGCATTGAACAGGCTGCTCAGCGTTAAGGGCTTCAGTATGGCAAGGGGGCAAGCACTGTTCCTGGGCCAGCTAAGCACTTAATCATGGGAGTTGTCCCACTGAAGTCAATGGACTACTTGTGTGCTTGAAGTTAAGCACATGCTAAGTGGTTGGCTGGCCCAGGCCAGGGTGCTCAGCACTTTGAAGGTCTCAGCCTTTGGTCTGTCCTACTGAAAAATAATCTAGAAAGAAAAAAAAACTTCTTTTCTCTCTCAACCTTCTCTAGGAAGACAGACCTTGCAGTCTTAAAAATACTGTGTGTGCTGGCATACAGCTTGGAGAGGGCAAGACTGTAAGGTTTTGAATGCTTGCTTTGATTTCAGGAATAATAGTTTCTTACATTACACTCGCCTGCCTTATTTTTATATGCCAAACCAATACATTTTGGGAGGCATGGCTTTATATCACATAAATGGACCCTGCAGCTCACTGAAATAAAGATTTGAGCTGTATTTAAGAATCCCCCTCCCACCATCACTTTTTAACAGAATGTTAATCTAAGCAAATGTCATATTTCAATGAAACAGTGCTTTTCACAAGCAAAGCATGTTGAAAGTGCTACTACAGCACTGTGTTGCAGTAGAAAGTACAGCTACTGAAATATATCGGGTGCTAAACATGATCCTGCTAACATTACTCATGTGAGTCAGAGTCTGACACTCCGACTCCCTCTCCATGAACAGTCCTGATTTCAGTAGGACTGGTTCCAGAGCAAGATGCTTCTAAACATAATGGTGCAGAATCAGACCCATAAGTAGCTTTATAGATATGAATAGTCTCACTGAAGTCCGAGACTCTAATGACAGTAGGCATTATGCCTGACAGGAAGCGCTTGCAGAATCAGCCCTTTATGTTTCATGTACATTTACTTTTGAATCAGTGAACTAATTGTCAGGCCCAAGAACACTGAATTTGAGAAGCAGGGATTATACTAATGGTTCCTCAGTGCATCAGAACAAGTATTATGCCACTGCAAAAGTTCTCAGCCTTTTCCATATTAGGACCCCTTTTTCCATTCTGGGACCCAACCCTACCCAGAGCCATCGCCCATTTAGCAACATGCACAGGGTGATTGCAACCTCCAAAACAGACCAGTTCAGGATCCCCCGCAGGTTGCGAACTCATGAGCTCTTGTGCTAGACAACACCCGAAAACGTTCACATGCAGGTTTTCCTTCAAGGAACAAGGCAGGTTTTACAAAATCAGCTTACCAAAGATGTGCTCACAATTGCTTCGACCACAGCATTGAAGACTTTCTGGGGAAGGCGGAGGAGAGTGGTGCCACTGTCTACTATTGCTTTGTCTGCATTATACTAAGAGGGAAGGAACAGAGTTAGTTACTGTATGCAGGTAAAATGATGTAGTCAGTTGCTTCATAACAATGACTAGACTGTTCTTTTTCAGTAGCAGTCATCATAAAAATCTTTACTTCATGTAAAGTGACAGCACTCTACAGCTGGCAACCTGCATTAAAATGAGGACTAAGAATGAAAAAGACACTGAATTAAGGTTTCCCCCATAGTTGAAATGGCTCACCATAACTTGAACATACTACTGCAGGCTATTGTATTATGACCTACAGTACTATGCACCTGACTTAAAAAATAATTGGGAAACTTCAGTCCTCCCTCCTGCTTGTCATACTGAGTCACCACCAAGAGTACAAATGTCAAACACTTCATCTACTTTTTACCTTTTTTTTTTTGTGCCTATTATAGAAAGAAAGGAAAAAAGTCAGAAGTGCAAAAGGAACTACAAAACCAGAATGGTGAATTCAAGACTTGTCACATTATAATCCATGCTTGCAAAATGGACATGTTTCTCTTCACTATACAAAATCCAATAAATTAAGAAGCTTCTCAAGCATGAGTACAGTATATGAATACATAAACATTAACAAGGCATGCCTTTTACAAAATACATGTTAGTGATTATTGTTAATGATAAAAACGTGGAAATGGTAGGCTTTTCTATGAACTGCTTTTTCTTTCAATTGAACCAATATATGCAATATTATTTGAGAGTTGGATGTTTATGGCACAATTGAAAAAACAAACAAACAAACAAAAAGGAATGCTTCTATAGAGCAGAGGGAAAGGGAATTGGGGGAGGAGGTTGTGGCCAAGACATGTTGTTGTATGTTCAAAACAGACCACCACCACCACGCTAGCAAACACAAAATGATAAACACTGCAGTTTCCCTTCTAGTTTTACCCTCACAGAATTCCCTCAGACCCTTTATAGCCCAAAGGCAGTCCTGCCCTCTTAATTGGCTCAACGGGGAGCAGCTGTTCTGGCACAGAGGCATTGGACTGATTTCAGGCACCCTGGGCTAGCCACCCTGCAACAGTGCTGTTTGAAACGTTTTCCTTTTAATGTGTTTGGCATATACACACACTCGGACACACATACACACACACACACCTTATTGTTTAAGATGTACAAAGTTTGTTCTTTTTCACAGGTTGTCACTGACTTAAATTTTATAAAGAGGACTGCAACATACTTCCCTTTAGAAGGGCAGTACGCTTCAGAGTTTAACTTTGATTGCTTCACTTTTGTTCTAAAGCAAATGAATGGAATCTTTGCTTAAAAAATAGTTAGGTTTTTGTTTTTTTAACATCTAGACAAACAGTTTTCTCACAGCAAATACCTCTCTGCAGTCCAAGTTAAGGTTCTGGCCTCCAACCTCCAGTTTGAGAATTTCAACCTGGTAATACCATTCCTCCTTTATAGGTGTGTACCAGATATCACCCTTGTACAAACTTGGTTCAATTCCACCCATGACCTGAAGAGAGAAAGTCGTAAGTTTCAGAGTAATGCAAACTTTTTTTTTCCTGTACGTGCATAAAAACTAAGACAACTGTGATTACACAGGGCAAAAATTTTACTGAGCTCCATCTGCAAAAATTCGGTTGTTGAACACAATTGGATAAAAGGATACATTTCAAGTATTTCAAACATCAAGATGCCAGAGGGCAATTGCTATAGTTAACAAGTCAAACTCCTCTTGAAATATCCTAAGTACTCGCAATGCCTGCCAACTTCAAATTGATTTCCTTATGGGCGTTCCCTTCTTGAGTTAAAATTAAATAGAGTTTTTAATGGTACTGCCAAGGCTGAATCTAGGCAGCATACAAGAACGGGAAAGAGCATTAAGCCTTCACATTAAAAATTCACTTAAGAGTACAAAAGAGTTAATATAGCCTAATAACCCAATTTTTAGATGCATTTAAGAGAAATGCAAGCATCTAAAATTAAAAATGTTGTAGAGGATTTTTTTTAAACTAAGGGCTGGCAGAAAGCCAACAGGTGCAGAGGAGTATGCAGTTTGGTCAGAGACATCCCTTCGGGATTAGTTTATTAAAGGGGGAACTCTATAGTCTAACACAAAGAATAGGAAATAAATTGGTAAAGTGCAAGTAGTAGCTAGTGAGGAACAGTCACACATAAAAGAATCCCATTAAAATATAAACACATGGAGGCAAACTGACTATTGACAAAATGCACAAGTGCGTATATACAAATGCTAAAAGACTAAATACTAAGATGGGTGAACTAGAGTGCCTGGCATTAAATGAGGATATTGATATAATAGGCATTGCAGAAATTTGGTGGAACGAAGATAATCCATGAAACACAGTAATAGTGGGGTATAAAATATGCTAGAATGACAGTTCGTGCTGGTGGGTGAGTGGAACTCATTGCCAAGGGATGTTGTGAAGGCCAATAGGATAATTGGGTTCAAAAAAGGATTAAATAAATTCATAGAGGATAGATCATTGATGGTATTAGCCAAGATAACCAGGGACACAACCCCATGCTCTACATGTCCCTAGATCTTCAACTGCCAGACGCTGGGATTAAATGACAGAAGACAGATCACACAAAAATTATCCTGTTCTCTTCATTCCGTCTAAAAGGGTCTGGTACAGGCCACTGTCAGAAGACAGAATATTGGGCTAGATGACTTGGCCATTCTTATGTACATACAATAGGATCAGAATTTGGTCTTTTTAATACACTTGAGAAATGTGTATGACCTTACACGTTTGTCAAAAATAACTGTACCAAAAATTTGTAAGGAGTAGGGACCAGATTCTGCCAGCCTTATTCACATCAAGTATTACTTTATTCCAAGTATTCCTGTTAATTGGAATTATGTTACTTGCAGAGTAAGTTACAACTCAGTTTGAGCAAAGGTGGTGAATCTGGCCTCAAGTGAAAATGTTAAGGGACGGTGCTTCTTTCTTACAAAAAGTTTCTAATTAAAAAGACAAAATTCAATATACAATGTAGTGGTTGGCTCAAAAAAAAAAAAAAAGTAATTAGTTAAGCCTATTTAAGTAAAAATGGACGAAGGATGGAAAGAATAAAGAGATACTTTAAACTTTTTAAATTAAAAATAGATTTCTCATGTTTATTAATTTTGGAAAGTGAGAGTGATTAGTTTGGATGATTTTTCCCTTTCAGACTGACAGATACCCACAAGACTACCTCCGTTGGTACCACTTCCAGAAACAGGCATTCCAGCACCACACATTTGCAGGGAGAAAACGTTGGGAATCTTTGCTTGACTCACAAGGGAATCAAAGAAAGTCTCCACCGAACTTGAAGGCTAGAGTAGGTTGGGAAAAGAAAAAGAAAAAACAGATAAATACAGGATTATTCAACTGCTTTTAGAATCATTTAAAAAAAAAAAAAAAAAAAAAAAAGGTTTTGTAGAAACAAGCAAATCAATCACATAAAATCCCTCTTCACTGGATGAAGATGAATTTCTGACAACTGTGTGATGAACAAACACTCCATATTCAAATTAATTAAAAGGAGAACGGAACAGACAAGCTTTTGTCATTTTCCTTTCTCTAGATATTTCTCATACACATTTTTATTCTTGGCTATTGTTACATGCATCCAAAAGACATCATGTACTCACTGATTGCAGTATTGGCTCCTGACAAATTTCACTGCTAAAAGCGCCCAAGGACACTCCATTTCTGCAGAAGTATTTGCCATATATTGCATTGTGGGTCAGCAGAAGAATCAGGAATCAGTTTTCCCTGCCACTTCTCCGTGGTCAAATGGCAGCATTTTAGAGCAGAATCATCCAGCATTTCAGATTTTAGTTCTAATCCTCAGTGTCTTTAAGTCTCACCTTCCTTCCTTCGGAAGGGGCGGAATATCAAAATGCACTTAATTAACTATTAGTTTAATAAGTGGTGTCATACACTACATATCTAGTATGTAGTATCTGTGCCCCCACGCTAGCCTTTACACTTTCTATAAAAGCAGTTAGACTAGGCAGGTTTTATACCAAGATATATCAGCTCTGCATTTTATAACACTTGGCTATTTGTTTGGCACACAGAATACAAGGGACTGATCCTGTGAGGTGAGCGCCCGTAGAACTTCACAAGACCAAGGCCTTAATAAAAAGAGCAAAATCCTTGAGTATGTAACATACAACTGATACTCACTTATAACACAATGTGTTAAGTTTGAGTTTCTGGATTTCTCAGCGCAGCACAATGAACGTAGAGTTAAAGTAGTTTGGGGGGTCTGATTTTCATTTCCAGATCTCCAGAGTTATTGTAAATTTAATCTTTTCTCTCCAAATTTCCTGGTTTTTTAAGAGTAGGGCTGTGTGTGGTTTATAAACATAACACACGCTATGCATGTTTTTGTAAAAGTTCCCCCCCTTACATTACAGATATACATACTCCGACTCAATGTACATTTGGTTTTTGTTTGTTTGAAATAAAACAAGCAACGGGGGGCTTTGTCTAGTAGATGCATCAGCTTCCAAGCAAGTATAAAGCGATTTATCAAGAACGCTCCATGTCCCAGCCTTATACGTATTAGGAGACGTGTGGCGTCCTACAAGACTTTACTTACCCTGTGGTCAACAGCCAACCCTTCCACCACTAGAAGACTGTTCAGCCCAAATGAGCAAAAACTGGATCAGCAGCCCCCAGACAAGTCTAAATCCTCATTGGGGGCACCAGCTCCATTTAGGCTTGCTGGGATCTGCCAAACCTGATAGGCTCCCAGTGGACATGCGGTAACTGGCAGGAAGATTTGACAACTTTGCCTAGGGCTTGTGGAGAGAAGCAGGAGGAGAAAAAACAAGGCATCTAAAGCCTTCAGGGGAGTGCTCCATGACATTTGAAATCACCTCCCTTCATTACGTTGTTTTTATTTTTGGCTTTGTTTTAATCATGAAAGGTGGGGTGGAAGAGGAGCCTTACCTTGGCTAAGGCATCATAGGCCAGTCCAAGGATCCCATGCCATTTAACCCCCGGTAAAAAGAAATTCTCAGATTCCAGAATGGTAGCAATGTTGATAGTGTAAGTGCCATTGATTCCCTTTGGAATAGTAATGACATCAGTGCCAAGCACTCCAGTCCAACTTCCTTGCGTATACCGGACAGTGACATCAGTGCCTCGTGACTTATATGTACTTGACCTATACAACAGGGCAGGAGACAAAAAAGATGCTATAAAATAAATGAACTGCTCCTTTGTGATGCTAATCATACAAATGCTGTTTAACAACATTATTCCTACTCAAGAAAAAAAAAAGTGACTTTTTGCAAACAAATCACATATACTCAAGGACAATTGTAAGGGAATGAAAAGAGAAAGTTGACCCCCTGTTCTGGTATTTAACCCCTTCAGTGACTAAACTCTTCAGAATTTGAGATAGCTTTTTAATCTGGGATTGTACATGTCTAGTACAATAGGACCCTGATTCTGGCTGCACCACTACCACTATAGAAATAAATAATAGTGCATTAAATTTACAGTGAGAAGGTTGGTGAAGCTTACACAGAGCTCTTCTTTGGGTCTGAGTTAGTTTCCCAGACTTGAAGAGCTCTGTGTGAGCTTGAAAGCTTGTCTCTCTCATCAACAGAAGTTGGTCCAATAAAAGATATTACCTCACTCACCTTGTCTCTCTAATATCCTGGGACCAACACAGCTACAACACCACTGCAAATATTCAATTTACAGGAAACTGAAAAGCTCTGTGTTCAAAACTGAAATGCCAAGCTAATTGAATAGTTTTAGACAGACACCTAATTAACATTATTAAAAATTCCATTTTGGGTAAATAGGAATGTAATTCCTAGTTACATACCAACAAAAAATAAGTTATATGCATTTCAGACCATCTGAATTGTAATTCAAGGAAGGAGACAAATTTAATAGTGACTCATTGACTTACAGGAGGAGGGAGAAAAGTTCTTTATAGACTAGGGGCAGCAAAAGTTTAGGAACAGCAAGTCAAAGAGAAGGGCAGAAGGAATCATGAGTTCTAAAAGGAAGGAAGGGGCAAATCCATACAGGGTTTTGGAAACTAGAAATGTTATTAGGTTTGGAGATTGACAAGGAAACAGATACAGTGAGGTTGGTGCGGACCTACTTCCTGAAGAAAGTCTGAGTACAGCATTCTGAACTCTAACATTGAGCACTTGATTCTACACCACTAAAGTCAGTGGGAGTTTTGCCCTTGACTTCAACGAGAGAAGGATCAGAGCCTAAGCAAGCACATGTGTGCAGGGCTGGAGAGGTGAGGATTGGTATCAGAAAATGGAATTGCCATAGCCTAGTGCTTTGTTTTCGGACAGACATGCCAGCAGACATTCATTAAAAGCTAAAAGTGTAAGTCATATTTAGGAGCCTTGACAAGGCACTAAAACACAGAGCGATTAGGATTTTATTTTGAATGCCCTGTTTTAACAGGAACACAGCCATCACCTCGTGAACTTGAGGAGGATTATTTTTTTGAACATTACAGGAGAGCAATGAAACTCAAAATTTCTTTCAATTCAGTTTTGGTCTAAATTTCCGGGCACTCAGTGTTTTAGTGCCAAATGACAGGGCTCAAAATTTAGTTCAGTGTGACTTTACTATCACAGAGTAAAAAAACCTGCCTTTGCTGAGAGCTTTTAAGTTAGTGAGTTTTATAGTGACGACGATATATGTGTAAATACATAAAAAAAATAATATACATGTGCAAGCAATGTATAATTTAAATATATAGCAAGGAATATACTTTAAGGACAAGCTGTGCTTGTTGAACCATCTGCACTTGGTTCTCACATTTACATTTATATTCAGTTATATATGAAGATGTGCTGGATGAAAATTTTTTGCGTAGTGTAGGATTTTGATACAAAACTCGCCCGGGGGTGGATACAAATCCCCTAACCTCTCATGTTCATGGCAATCTTGAGGAAGAGAGCAGCGAGCCTGTGCAACACAGCATCTCCTCCCAAAGTTGTGCATTGTATCTTTCAAATCACAGTGAAGTTGAACAGTTTGCCTTACATGCTTTTTTATTACTACTGCTACTACAACATATAAATAAAAATTGTCCAACCTCCAAGGACAGGCAAATTTTGACTTTATAACCTGATACCATTTCCCCAAAAAACTGGGGGGGAAACTCCACCAAAATGGTTATCACATTAACATACCTCAGCACATTTTCCCCCTGAGAACCAACATAGCTGTGAATATTTTTGTTTTAAGGATTCCAGATTTTTTTCCCTCTCCCAAGAGGGAAGTGGAAACTGGTCAACTCACTTGCTTCCTCTCCTGTGAACTTACTCTGTAACAGGACCTTCCGTAAGCTCAGCAGAGCCAGGGCAAAAACACATGAAACTTATTAGGTCAGTAGTAATGCGTGTGGTGTATAAGAGACTGTGTGAGCATACAAGGTGTCATAAATGGATAGGTAAGGTAAGGGTTAAGTTTCTTTTACCTGAAAAGGGTAACCGAACACCTGACCAGAGGACCAATCAGAGAACTGGATTGTTTAAAGTCAGGGGCGGGAATTTGTATACTCGGGGTCTTTGTTTGTTTTCTAGCTATGGGAAACAAGTCTTCTTCTAATTTCTCTCCTACATACTTCTTTCTTCTAAACATCTGTAAGTGACCAGGAACGCAAGTTAATTCAGCTATGATGGTCTTTTGGGGTGTTTTACTGTATGTTAATTTGTTGTGCTGGTTTAATTGGGCTATCTTTAAATCAGACGTTTTTCTTAATATTTCTTATAAGCAAGATGCCTGTATGAGTTTCTTAATGCAAGATATTGGTTTATATTTTCTTCTTTTTTTCCGATAAAGTTTTCTTGGTTAAACTGTGAAAGTTCTTTTCCTAGGGAGGCAAAGGGAACAGCCAGGCTGTGGGCTATTTTCCTATTTGGGTCCAGGGAAACGAGCAACTACAGGGAAAGAGACGAAGAATTCTCTCTGTTCTCTGGTGGTTACAGTTTTTCCTCATTCCTGGAGGCAAGGGGGGTGGCAGAGCCCAGCTGTGGGTATTTTGTCAATCTCCATTGTCCTGAGGAAAGCAGAAAATGGTTTCCTTGGGTCACACAGGTTAGCCGCGAGGCAAGCCGATAAGGAGGGGGAAGGGGTTATTTCCCTGCGTTTAGCATCCAGGGATTGGGAATGCTGGTGGTCCCACCAAAGGGAGGGTTGGGGACACCAGAGGGAGGAAAAGGGGGATCCTAGGCCCATAGATTAATCCTGATCCGGTGCACGAGAATATCCAAGCTGGTAGTGAAGCTTGGGGGAGTTTCAGGTAAGCCCCCAAACTTTGGACGCAAAAGTCCAGGTTTGGGACAGGACCAGACTGGTGGACACTAAAGTCCAGGTCTGGGACTGGACGGCTAGATTACCACACAAGGTTGCACAGAAGGCTCCCAGTTTTTCTATATTATCATCAAATTCTCTAGAAAGGAGAGCTCCTTTCATGCTCAATGGAAAACTCCTTAAGAAACCCCAGCCTGGTCTGCATGCGATTCCCACAGCCCTCGTTGAAGAGAAAGATGCAAGAGCTTTCTTTGGAGCTCAAGCTCCAGTCCGAAAAGGGGGAAAAGGCAAGCAATCTCATGAAGCAGAGTGTCAACTTTCTTGCATGCCCAAACAGCTGGTCCATGAACAAAAGACCAAATTATAGTTTCAAATGCTGCCAACCATCCACCCCTGCACAGGGGGCCCATGGCTATTTTGTTGGACTATCAGGCAGGCAAACTGCAGTTTTCAACTTAAAAATTTTCACTTAAATTTGAAGCCCTTACGCCTAGTGGTAGGGAAAGAAAAAAAACCTGAACTCCATTCTCAATTAGTTCTTCATAGATTCCCTAAAATATAGGGCTGTCTAACCATTAAAAAGGTCATTGTGGTCCGCTAGAGTCCATAATCTCCAAGAAGAAAAAAAAGAAAGGTGAACTAATGCACCACTTCTAGGGGGCACATCTTCAATGCCACTTTCCTAGTGCTATCTTTAGTGCAGTACATATAGAAACTGTACTTTTGTCTTATCTTAATGACACTTCTTTTCTAATGCACTTATGGATTTCTTTAGGAAGTCTGCCTGCAGGGTCTGACTACCTCTTCTCCATCAGGGGAAAAAACAAACAAACAAACAAACAAACTCACTTCCTTCATGCATCTGAATTTGAGATAGTCTTCTTTGATTGCAGTTTTATTAAGCACATTCCCTGACAAATGTTGGAAATATCTGCTTCCGACAGCATACCTTCATGAACTTCCTGCCAGGTGTGTACCTCAGTCACTAAACGTGTCCCAGAACCAGCTGAGCATCCGCCTTTCTTAAAATTTCAGAAGCAGTCATACCACCTTTAATTTGTCACTGTTACAGTTGTGTTAATGTGACTATGGATATAGCTACACTTGAAACTTCAAAACGCTGCCGTGGCAGCGCTTTGAAGTGCGAGTGTGGTCGCAGCGCCAGCACTGGGAGAGAGCTCTCCCAGCGCTGCACGTACTCCACATCCTCTACGGGTGTAGCTTGCAGCGCTGGGAGCCGCACTGTTTACACTGAGGCTTTACAGAGCGCGAAAGTTGCAGTGCTGTAAAGGGAGCCATGGCCTATGTGTACTTCTGCATTTGCACAGCACCTAGCACAATGGGGCACCTGATCCCAAGTGAAGTCTCAAAGCAGTGCCGTAATATTAAAACAACTCTATGAAATCAAAATAGGATCTGAATAATTGGCAATTTTTATGAAGGAAACTGAAGGGGCTAGGGAAAGAGAGAAGATGGGGGCAGGTAAATTTGGCGGGGGGGAGGGGGGACTGTGTGGGACAGAGTATGGGAGAGCCTGGAGAGAGAGTGTGAGAATTGGTGAGGGAGGTGCTGGAGGATAAAGAAAGGTGCAAAAAAGAGTGGGAAAAATTACAGCTTCCCAAACACCAGAGGATAGGAGCGATTAAGAAGAGTCCTACTCTGAGCAAGCAACGAGATCTTGTGTGAATGCATTTAAGGTTGAATTTGAAGCTTGAAATGATCACACACAGATTAGGGGTGAAGGCTTCCATATAAAAAGCTCAAAAATAGCTGAAGGCTACATATTCATTTATAAAAGGTTACTGTTTTTAAGCCCCCTTTTGGGGGGTGGGGAAGAGGGATGGGAAGAAAAGGAGAAAAATCATACTTCTGATTTCTGAATACATGTGGCTAGCAACACTGAGAGCTATAACCCTTATTCTACACATCACTTTACCTCATTTATTAGGAGAGTGATAACCCATCAGCATCCTGGGGATCTGATGAGACCCTGGCAGAAGTAGTTTTATTCTACAGCGTGTATGTATACTTCCTATATCTGCTCTGGACTGCATGACCAGAGTCAGACAATATCTTCACATGAGTGATCCAAGAATGCTTTGGCTTCTAGTAAGTTGGCCCCAGAATTTTAAACAAACACAGAAAGAATCCCACACAAACCATATTAGCCATGATTAGAAAATACAAGAGACTCCAGCACTCCCTGAAGGGAGTGCACCAGAACTGTTGGGATAAAAAGGACCCTGACTTGCCCCCATGGAAAGCAACTGTGGGGTTGTAGGGCTACTAGCACCCTATTTCTCCTCTGTAGCCCCCACAATGTCTCCTGTGATGCAGCCTACAGTAGCCTCCAGGCTCTTTCTAGGAGGCAGAAGGCACAAGTTGAGGAGGCACCCGAAGCAGCAGGGCACGGACTTCAGGAGCATCACTGACACCAGCACCTGTAGTTGACAGGCATTTTTTTGTGACAGAGGAGTTAATTATTTCTGAGGGAGGGGACAATGACTAGATCTGGGGGAGGGAAGAGGAGAGGGAAATGAATAACTGAAATTTCAGAATTTAGTTTATGTTGCTAACAAAATAGAAAACGTATATTGAAAGCCAAACTATTTGGAAGTCTTTTTCTTTAGGCCCCAATCCTGCACATCTGGGTCCAGATCCACATAGGCACAGCAGTCTGCCCACGTTGCAGGATCTGGGCCTTAGACCAGTGTTTTTCAAAGTTCAGGTTGCGACCCAGTACTGGGTCATGGCATGTAAGACACTGGGTCACCTTGCTCAGCACCCAGAGACCCTGGCTGCTCTGGTCAGCACCACCGTCTGGGACGTTAGAAGTCCCATTGGCGGTGGTGCCCAGGTAAGGCAGGCTAGTTCCTACATGATCTGACACCGCACTGCGCCCTGGAAATGGCCAGCAGCGGGTCCAACTTCTAGGCAGGGGGGGGGTCACAGGGCTCCATGCACTGCCCCGTCCCAAACGCCGGCTCTGCACTCTCGCTAGCTGGTTCCCAGCCAATGGGAGCTGGTGGGGGGGTGCCTGCAGGTGAGAGCTATGTGGAGCCAGACCTGCTGCTTGACACTTCTGGGATACAGCATGGTCCACGGTGCCAGGACAGGCAGGAAATCTGCTTTAGCACCCCCACTGCGCCACTGACCAGGAGCCACCAGAAATAAGTCTGCACCTCAGCCCCCTGCCCCGAGTCCCCTCTAACCCAGAGCCCCTCCTGCACCCCAAATTCCTCATCCCTGGTGCCACCCCAGAGCCCTTACACCCTCCTACACCCCAACCCTCTGCCCCAGCCCTGAGCCACTCCCAAACCCCAAACGCCCAGCTCCCTTGGGTTGCAGGCATCAGTTTTCTTCAACTGGGTACCCAAAAAAACCAAAGTTTGAAAACCAGTGCCTTAGACTAACCCAGGGGTCGGCAACCTTTCAAAGTGGTGTGCTGAGTCTTCATTTATTCACTCTAATTTAACGTTTCGGGAGCCAGTAATACATTAACGTTTTTAGAAGGTCTCTTTCTATAAGTCTATAATATATAAATAAACTATTGTTGTATGTAAAGTAAATAAGGTTTTTAAAATGTTTAAGAAGCTTCATTTAAAAATAAATTAAAATGCAGAGCCCCCCTCGGACCAGTGGCCAGGGCCCAGGCAGTGTGAGTGCCACTGAAAATCGGCTCGCGTGCCACCTTCGGCATGCACGCCATAGGTTGCCTACCCCTGAATTCACCTCTTTTGTACTTGGAGCATACTTTTGTACTTATATGCTACTGTAATAATTTAAAAAAACAAAAAAACAAACATGCAGAGAACAAACCCAAGAAGAATCAGTTTAACAAAACACAAAAAACACTTCAAGTTTGGCTTCAGTCAAAAATGGAAATAAGCTGTGGTCTCATTTGACTGCTAGTTCTGTACCTGTCTTCAGTATTAAATAAAACGTAACCCAATACCTGTTTGTCTTCCTTGAAAACAAATCTGTTCAGGAGAAGTTTCACTGGCAGAGCAATGTGAGGAAAACCTAGCACCCAATTTGTCCATGATCAGTACATGGAATTCTTCCACAATCCCTGTGACGGGTTAGATCACAGAACCCCCCTTGGGAGCTGCCACCCGATGTGCTAAGACTACTTCTACTCCTGCTTTCCCTGCCAGCTCAGGACCCCAGCCCCATGTCTTGGCTGAGCCGGACCACCCAGTCTGCTCCAACACAGACCCAAGGTCTGAATTACTTGCCCAAAGCTGCAGGTTTACCTGAAAGCAGCTAACAGAAGTGTTCCTGTCTTTACACTCAGATACCAATTCCAATGGAGTTCTAAAACCCAAATAATCCGTTTTACCTGAATACAGGGTAAACTCAACATGTTCGCCCTCTGTAACACTTAGAGAGAGTTATGCACAGTTGTTTGCCCCCACCCCCCCGGGTATTAGTACTACTCTGAGTTAATTAATAAGTAAAAAGTGATTTTATAAATACAAAAATAGGATTTAAGTGGTTCCAAGCAGTAACAGACAGAACAAGTCAGTCACCAAGCAAAATAAAATAAAATGCACAATCTATGTCTAATCAAACTGGAATATAGATAATCTCACCTCAGAGATGCTTCAGGTAGTTTTTTCCTCAGACTGGACCCCTTCCAGGCCTGGGCACAATTCTTTCCCCTGGTACAGCTCTTGTTCCAGCTCAGGTGTAACTAGGGGATTCTTCATGATGGCTCCTCTCCTCCCTCTTTCTCTTTCACCCCTTTATATATATCTTTTGCATAAGGCAGGAATCCTTTGTCCCTCTCTGGGTTCCCACTCCCACCTTCTCAATGGAAAAGCACCAGGTTAAAGATGGATTCCAGTTCAGGTGACATGATCACATGTCACTGCAAGACTTCATTGCCCACTTGCCAGCACACACATATACAGGAAGACTTAAAGGTAAACAGAGCCATCTGCAGACAATTGTCCTGGTTAATGGGAGTCACTCATCGAGATTCCAAACCACCATTAATGGCCCACACTTTGCATAACAATAGGCCCTCAGAGTTATATTTCATATTTCTAGTTTCAAATACAAGAGCGGTACATTTATACGTATAAATGATCACACTCAGTAGATTATAAGCTTTGTAATGATACCTTACAAGAGACCTTTCACATGAAGTATATTCCAGTTACATTATATTCACTCATCAGCATATTTTTATAAAACCATTATCGACTGTAACATCACAATCCTCACCTTGCCACTCAAAAATGCCAGACCCTAAAAGCCAGTAAAACCAGGCAAAGAAAGTTGGCTTCATATTTTCCTGTAACTCCCGTACAGTCTCCACAGATCCAAGTCAATGTGTAAAGAACCTCAAACAATAGCAAAGAATAAGAGAATCAACAGATTAAACTATTTTAATGAAAAGTTTCTGTCTCTTCCCCTCCCCCCCGCTGCTAATCACAAAAACGTCAAAGTGCCAAGCAGACCTTCAGTCATTTCCCTTGTTGCCAATTCTTCCTCTAAGGCAAAACACAAACAAACAAAAAACGCCACCAAACCAAAACAGTAAAACACCTCATAAGTCTTCTCCAGGGTTTAAATTACCAAATATTTAACCAAGATGACAAAGCTGGGTATTCTCTTTGGACTCAGTTCTTCAGTGCATGTACCATTAAAACCATACATAACATACATATCATGCAGGAGGTCCAACTAGATTATCCCAGTGGTCCCTTCTGGCTGTAGACTCTTAATTTATGGATATTCCTGGCTCTCCATTTTTAGGTATGTTTGATTGGGAAGTTAGATTTACCTCCCAAGTCCAAGGAATGATAAAATACATGAATGCCTCAGTAGACGTGTCAGATCAGTTCTAAGACAGTAGACTTAGCTACGATAACTGATTAGTTAAAAGGTTTTAGAGACGAAAACTAGATGGATTTTTATGTCCAAACAATTTGAAAATGTAACTTCAAAAAAATAAAAGGATTAGGCTAATTGAAAACTCAATGTGACACAATCTGAAATATCATATTAAAAACCTCACACAATGGTTCCAGTAAATCCTTTGTGGAAAAGTAGCAAGCTATAATCACCAACACGTATTTTTGAGCAATATGAGAAAAAGAATGTTCAAGAACGTTTTTCTTGACAATCCACTTGCAAAAGTCTCAAGTGGTTTCCATCCATTACCAGAGAACGTTCTCACTATCCCACTTCAGGATTACTGAAACAGATCCTTGTGAATGGTAATTTACACACTAAACTAACAACACATTAAAGATTGTCAGAGCACCTCATAATCCCCAGCTATTGAAGTGATCCAGATAGTATTCAAGATAATATCAATCTACTTGCATATTATACTGCTGGACTGCTCAGTTACAATGTTTTGCTTGGTTTATAGAAAAATCCAGCCTGTTGAGCAGGCAATAGAACATACTTCATGAATAAAACATCATACAGGACATTCTCGGCAAAAACAAAACTCTCTCTTTCTAGAACACTGAGTTCAAGGTTTCCTCTAAAACCCCATTGTTCCAAGTGGTTTTCCTGGATACTTAAGGGTAGCAAGATAATTTTCTGATCTACACAAAAAACAGAATTAAGTTGAAATTAAGGATGTATATTTTGTCATTTGAATTAAAAGAAGCCACAAAAAAAAAAAACTAGACACTCAGGAAATTCAGAGTTAAGGTTCCATTTCTAACATTGCACTGACATTCTAATAAAAAAGGACACATCCATAACTTTTTCTACAATTTTACAACAAACCACTAATTCTTCCCTTTATCCCACCCCCTTTTTTTGCATTTTTATAACTGTAGTGGAAGTGTATACTGCTGCTGTTTAATGGAATTGAAATTGCACGAGATATAATTGAAGGGGAGGAGGGATTTGAAATTATTTTTATTTCCTTTTAGAGCAATAAGAATAGGCACCCATCTTTAGCCTCTGTAAACTGCAATGGGATGGAATCCTGGTCCCACTGACATCAATTGTAAAACTCTCCTTGCCTTTAGTGGGTTCAGGATTCCACCACAGTATGTCTATGCTTTAAAGAAGTGTTTGGAATTAGAAACGTGTGATCTATCCATGTTTGTATGTTCAAAGTGCTTGTGCTACAAAGTCTTATGCTATGTTTAGTTAGGATTTGCTGAACGTTTTTGTTCCTCTCTGCATTCCTTCAGTGTCACTTACCTTTTGTTAACTATCTCCCAGAAGTGAGTTACAGTTGTGGTTAGTTTGGTTAAAATCATTACATACACAGCAAAGAGAAACCTTAACCCTGAGTTTCCTAGATTTCAATGTCCATTTTTCCTGCCAGTTTTTTCCAAAGATGACATACACAAAACACTGACATGTAATTACAACCTTCAAGTGTTTTGAATGGAATTTCTTGGGGGGAACTGGGGAGGTGTAGATTTGTTTTTAAATGGTTCTAAATCCTAGAGATAAGACCTGTCTACAGATACTAAGAAGTCCCTGGAGAAGAGAAGGAGGACAAGGAAGAATACCCTCTCCCTGCCCAGTCTGTTGGCCATGAAGTCTCCTCATAACCCAGTCCTCACCTACCAACCTGTGAAAGTAGTCCCTAAGCTTCTAACTTCCTAAAGTCTCTATAAAAAGGGAGACCCCACTCTCTGATGGTCCTCAAGATAGGGGATCGTTTGCTACACAGCCTAGGAGGTATATGGGAATTAGGCTCTCCTCTTGTGAGCCTCAGGATGTCGGGGGGGGGGAGCACATGACTTATGAGGAGAGGCTGAGGGAACTGGGATTGCAGAAGAGATGGGTGGCTCGGGGGGGGGGGGGCAGGAGTTGGAATTTCCTCTCATTCACAACTCAGGAGTAGAGCTAGGTGAAATTTTTCAGCCAAAAAATGCAGATCCAGCAACATTTGAACATTTTGCAGACATTCATGTCAGTTTTGCTGACTTGTTCATGTAAGAAAAAAAAAACAAAAAAAAAAACCAATTCCAAAACAGTCAAAGCCTTTCCTTTAGCCATTTTAAAACAAAACATTTCAATTTTTTTAAATTCAAAACAGCTTTTGGTTTAGAACCTCTCTTAATGTATTACATTTGAAGGCATTAAAAATGCTCTAAATCCAAGTGAAATGTTTGGTTTGACCTACAATGATTTTTTTTTTTGCCCATTTTTTCTGAGTTGCCAGCAAACTGAAAAAATCTGTTATTTGTACAGCTTTACTCAGGAAGCTATCAGGTGATCGCTTCCCCATAACACTTATATCCTCCTTAAAACCATTATTGAATAGGGGTTGTTCAGTTGGCATACAAATTAAGAATATTAAGAATCCCAAGGATAGCATTGAAGTGGAAATTCTGGAATCTTCAAAAATGTTTTATTTCTAGAATATACTGTGCAAACTCTGCACTGGTGTTTCCTATATAAAGTGCAGTCTTATCTGTTGCCATATGTCTGTGGAAATGCAATATTTGTCACCACCCTAAGTATGTTTCATTGAAGATATTTTAAAAAGCCAAATATGAAAAACTCACCCGTCTAAGACGTATAAAGAGGTATCAAGAATAGAAAGCATCTTTCAGCATCCCCATCTTCGAAATCAAGGGTCAGCAACCTTTCAAAAGTGGTGTGCCGCATCTTCATTTATTCACTCTAATTTAAGGTTTCGCGTGCCAGTAATACATTTTAATGTTTTTTAGAAGGGCTCTCTCTACAAGTCTATATATTATATACCTAAACTAGCGTTGTATTGTAAAATAAACAAGGTTTTCAAAATGTTTAAAAAGCTTTATTTAAAATTAAATTAAAATGTTGATCTTACACTGCCGACCTGATCAGGCCGCTGCTGGTCTGGGTTTCTGTTCATCTAGGCCGGCAGTGGGTTGAGTGGGGCCTGCGGCCGGGACCCCAGCTGGGAAGGGTCTGGCAGCCAGAACCCCAGACCGGCAGCAGGCTGAGCATGGCCACCAGCCGGGACCCGAGACCAACAGTGGACTGAGTGGCTCAGCCCACTGCTGCTCAGGGGTTCCATCCACTGTCTCCTGCCAGCCAGGATCCCGGCTGCCGGACCCGCTCAGCCCGCTGCCGGTCTGTGGACTCAGCCCTGCCCACATGCAGTGGGTACCTACCTTCTCCCTGGTTCTGGCCCATTCTCTTCCTCTCTCTGCACTGAGCTGAGGGCGAGAGTAGACCGAGCACAGGGCTGGGGGTGAAGGGTCTGGCCAGGAGCTAGAATGAGGGAAGGGGCTCAGGGTTGGGGCAGGAGGTTTGGGTGTGGGGGCACTTACCTGGGAAGCTCCCATTTGATGTGAGGGGTGCAGATAGGAATATGAGTGGGGGTGCAGGAGCTCCCACTTAGTGCTCAGGGTGGGGATGAGGATGTGTGGGGTGCATGGGATGTGGAGGGGAGCAAGAGTCAGAGCAGAGGGCTAGGCACAAGTGAGGGGAGTGCAAGTGTCAGGGTAGGGGGGCTGGGTATGTGTGGGGGTGCCAGAGTCAGGGCTGGGGTCATGCGGGGGGTGAAGGAGTCAGCAGAGGGCTGGGTGGTACAGGGCTCAGGGCAGAGGGCTGGGTGACTGCTCCCCCCCAAACACCTAATGCCCTCCTACTCCTTGTCCTGACTACCCCCCCCGGGACTCCACCCCCCTATCTAAGCCTCCCTGCCCCTTGTTCCCTGACTGCCCCCCTAGAATCCTACCCCCTACCCTTATCCACACCCCTGCACCCAGACAGACCCCCTGGACTCCCATGCCTATTTAACGCTCCCCGCCCCCTGACAGGACCCCCAGAACTCTGGACCCATACAACACCCTCCTGCTCGCCAACCGCTCTCCACACCCTTACCTCCTGACAGCCCCCCCCCCCCCAAACTTCCAACTCCCCCAGCTCCTTGTGCTCTGACCATTCCCTCCAGAGACTCGCTCACCCTAACTGCCTCCCCAGGACCCTCCTTGCTCCCTGTCCCCTGACCTCTATCCATCCACCTTCCACTCCCTAACAGACCCCGGGACTCCCATGCCCCATCCAACCCCCCTGCTCCCTGACTGCCTCCTCCAGAGACCCCCACCCCTAACCACTCCCCGGGATCCGCCCCCCCATCCAATCCACCCTGCTCCCTGTCCCCCGATTGTGAGCTGCTGCTGCCACCACTGCCCCTGCTGGAGGGCTCTAGTGATCTGGAGGGGCAGAGGTGGCAGGCAGCATCTGAGCGCGCAGCCTCCTCCTCCCTGGGCTCCAATTTTCCTGACTCCCGCCGCTCTCCAGCCCGTGCGCTCCTGGCCAGGTGCTTACCCAGCACCGCAGCAGCCGGAGCTGGGGTGGGCAGGAAGTTGCTTCGGGCCCTGCGGTTCAGGGAGCTGGGAAAGTTGGAGCCCAGAGAGGAGGTGGCTGCACGCTCAGATGCTACCCGCCGCTTCTGACCCCTGCAGATCGCCCGAGCCCAGTGTTGGCTCCTGCCCTGGGAGTAGCAGTGGGGAGGCGGCAAAGGACTAGGAGGGATGCTGCTGTGAACCATGGCCACCAGGCAAAGTGGGGTTCCCGGGAAAAGTTCCTGACCAGCGCCATCTGGCTGGCTTGGCAGGAAAGCTTTGCAGTGCCCACCTGAACCTGGGAGTTGTAAGTTGCAGCCACTCGGGGTCCCCTTCCCCACATGTTGCATGGGCCAAGCCTCCACAGCTTAAAAACCCCCCTGGACTTTCTAGTTGTATTTCCCTGTATGGATTAATCTGGGATTTCTATGAGAAAACAACCTATTTAAAAAGTTACAAGATTAAATACTTGATATTTGCATTAACTTAACTTTCAAAAATATGCCCCAACTTTTATTTGCAGTGTTTAAATCAAGAAAACAATTCCAGTTGCAATGATGTATCCTGCTCTTTAAACTGTTCAGAAAGCCATGGGATACAAAGAAATTAATGCAGATAACATTTTAAAAAGTAATTCATCTGATTATAAAACACAGCCACAAAACTAGGAAAATCATGCCAAGACAGTTGGTTTCACACTTCCCACACAAGGAAATGATCAGTAAAGTCAGAAACACATATTATGCATAAGCAGAGTCAATGTCAAATAGAAACAGAAGTTTCAGTAAATAATAGTTTAAACTTAAACACAAACTTTACAATATGAAATCATATGGGAGGGGCCTATTTTATAAAGAATATTTCAAAAAAGCACTTTACATCAGTTGTTGGAAAGTTGTCAGGTCATTTTTAAGTAGACATATCAAAAGGTCTGCAAATCTGTCATTGAACTTATTACTTTGAACACTTGAAAAGGACCAGGGTGATGGGGTTTAGCTACAGGAACACATGATTTTTTAATACAGTCCCTTGTGCTGTCACATTATTTTAAGAAGAGACAAAATGAGTGAGGTGATATCTTGTATTGGACCAACTTCTATTAGTGAGAAGGGCAAGTTTTCGAGCTACACAGAGTTCTTCAGGTCTGAAAAGGTACTAACAGTGTCACAGCTAAACACTAAATCGAACAGATAGCTTAGCACAAGTTATCAGCACATATTCTAGGGGACCATTCAAGGTGAAATAGCCCATTAACTCCCTTGGACAAAAAGGGGAGATTAGTGGGTTGCAGGTTGTTGTAATTAAACATAAATCCAGTATCTTTATGAAGATCATGACTTTTAATGTCTAGCAACTGTGGCAAACTCAGGACAATTAGCTACCAGGAGAGGGGTAGTAATTGGTCCCGGAAGGCTTAGCCCTGGAGGAATAAGGTTCAGCTGGGACAGGGGTTAGCAGGGAACTAATTAGGTTCAGCTGGCCCCAATTGCTGGAGACCTTTTTGAAACCTCCCTGGCAGGGAAGCAAGGGGGGGAGAGAGAATAAGTATCTTTATAAGATACATCACAAGACTTCTTAATAAGTCAGCCAACTGGAGAGATTACCAGGAGAGGGTAGTAATTGTCCCAGGAGGACCTGCGATGGATAAGGTTGAACAGGGTTAAGGGACTAATTAGGTCAGCTGCCATTGCGGGACCTTTTAAACCTCCTGGCGAGAAGCAAGGGGGAGGAGGAAGAGAGAGCAGGGTACTGCCAGCAAGTAGGGGACTAAACTCTGAGACTCTTCTTGCAAGCCAGATGCATCCCCCAGAAGGAGAGGAAACTAGAGCAAGGGGCTGGCTGAGAAGGGATCAGCCAGACCCTGTGAGATTGGGAAGGGTTTTTTTTTCCTTTTACTTTGCCCAACGTGTCTCCAGTAAAAGGGACTGAGCTAACAAACGGAGAGGCAGGTACTTGCCACACAACGTTTTGAATTCAGGTCCCAGGCTCATCTTTGAAAAGTGTTTTGCAGGTTTCCTTTGAGGATGAGGACTGATAGGTCAGATATCAAGTGATTTGTGGGGCCCAACTCATAAGTTCGAATGTTTGAGTTTGCAATATGAATATTACATCATGTCAAAGAAATTAGTCAAGTTTCTCAATTTTCACAGGCTGCATCTTAATACAGTTATTGTTCATGGGCCAAATCCTCTCTCTCTGTATTAATTCTAATAGACAATGTCACATTATGCAGTATTCATTTTTGAAAGTTTATAATAGTGATACTGGGGGAGTGGGGGCACACACAGGTGGAAGTTTCGCCTAGGACACAAATACCTTCCACCGCTCTGGATATAGTTGCATCCTTTTGGCAGAAGCCTACCTAAAATAATTAAACTAAGAAGAAAAAAAAAAACAGCCAAACCCTGAGATGACAACCATGAGGTTCCTTCTCCACTCTGAACTTAGGGTACAGATGTGGGACTGCATGAAACCTTTAGGCTTAACTACCAGCTTAGATCTGGTCTTGCTGCCACCATCCAGATTTCTGAGTTATCTTCTGGAAAACTCTCAAATACCAGTTCCCTTTTCTGGATAGTCTAGAGACTTCTTCACCAAATTCCTGGTGAATACCGATCCAACCCGTTGGATCTAACACAAGAAGAATTTAACCCCCCTTTCCCCACCAATTCCTGTGAGTCCAGATCCAATCCCTTGGATCTTAAAACAAGGAAAAATCAATCAGGTTCTTAAAAAGAAGCTTTTAAGAAAGAAAGGTAAAAATCATCTCTATAAAATCAGGAGGAAATAACTTTACAGGGTAATCAGATTCATAGAGCCCGAGGAACCCCTCTAGCTAGGTTCAAAGTTACAGCAACAAGAGGTAAATCCCTCAGCAAAAAAGAACATTACAAGTTGAGAAAACAAAAATACTAACACGCCTTGCCTGGCTATTACTTACAGATTGAAATACGAGAGACTGGTTCAGACAATTTGGAGAGTCTGGATTGACGTCTGGTCCCTCTTAGTCCCAAGAGGAACCACCCCAAAACAAAGAGCACAAACAAAAGCCTTCCCCCCACAAGATTTGAAAGTATCTGTCCCCTTATTGGTCCTTTGGGTCAGGTGTCAGCCAGGTTTCCTGAGCTTCTAACCCTTTACAGGTAAAAGGATTTGGTGTGTCTGGCCATGAGGGATTTTATAGTATTGTACAGAGGAGGGTTGTTCCCTTCCTTTATAGTTATGACAAGGCCATTTCAATTAATCTGATGTTTATCTTGATCTGATTTTGTGCCTAGATTCTCGTGTAGGAGCAGGATTTTATAATGTCCCATAAGAATTAATGTATGATTTGCTTTCATCCTGTCAGCACCAACTTTTGAATAGCAGAAAGGAATGACAAGAAACAATCCTTATGACTGATTATGGTCACTTTTTCTTTTAGGATAAGTTATGTCTACTATGGTTCCTATACGTATTACAAATTAGGCACTCCAGTTAAATACACATTTCTTTGTTTTACCGGTTTAAGTAGTAAGAGCACTTTGTTAGATCTTATGTTAAGGATATTAGAGGAAGTTGGGGTCTGAAGCCCAATGTGAATTGTTTTAGTTATAAGATTTAGCAAGGCTTGATTTACAACGTATTCTGCTAAATATATATAACTGCTTTCTGTATACCATTGAAGGTTCTGTAAGAGAATGTTTTGTGAGAGATGCATGCAGCAGGAAAAGATAAGGTGTGAAAGCCATCACAAGTGTCCAGATGGTCAAGAATGGCCAATCTAACAATACTTGCCTCAGTTTTTAAATGAGGAGCTTAGGGATAATGGCAGGATGACAAATGGAAACGAGGATATGAGGTAATATTAAACACATCCGAGGTAGAGCCGCAAACTCGACAGCTTAATGGAACTAAATCGGGGGGCCCAGATAATCTTCATCCAAGAATATTAAAGGAACTGGCACATGAAATTGCAAGTCCATTAGCAAGAATTTTTAATGAATCAGTAAACTCAGGGATTGTACCGTACGACTGGAGAATTGCTACTGTTATTTAAGAGGGGGAAAAAAGTGATCCGAGTAACTATAGGCCTGTTAGTTTGACATTTGTAGTATGTAAGGTCTTGGAAATTTTTAAGGGAAAGCATTGAGATAATGGTAATTGGGACAAAACATGGTTTACAAACGGTAGATCATGCTAAACCAACCTGATCTTCTTTGAGAAGGTAACAAATTTTTTAGACAAAGGAATGCAGTGGATCTAGTTTACCTCAATTTCAGTAAGGCATTTGATAACGGTTCCCATGGGAATTATTAGTTCCTCAGGGGAATTATTAGCTACATTGGAAAAGATGGGGATCAATTATGAAATTGAAAGGTGGATAAGGAACTGGTTAAAGGGGAGATAAGAGTTGTGAAAGGTGACTGTCAGGCTGGAAAGAGTTACTAGTGGAGTCTCCTCAGGGATCAGTTTTGGGACATTTTAATCTTTTATTACGACCTTGGCACAAAGTGGGAATGTGTTAATAAGTTTGCGGATGACACAAAGCTGCGAGGTACTGCTAACACAGAGAAGAACCAGGATATCATACAGGAAGATCTGGATGACCTTGTATAACTGGAGTAATAGTAATAGGATGAAATTATAGTGAAAAGCGCAGAGTCATGCATTTAGGGTTAATAACAGAATTTGGTTATAAATTGGGACACATCAGTTGGAAGTACGAGACCTAGAGTATTGGTGAGCACAGGATGATATGAGCCGCCATGTGAGATAGGCCGTTAAAAAAGCTAATGTGGTTTTAGGATCATCAGGCAAGTACTTCCAGCAAGATAAGGAGGTTTTATACTCAGGCACTGTGAGACCTCATCTGAATATTGTGTGCAGTTGGCATGTTTAGGAGGATAAATTCAAACGACAGGTTCAGAGAAGGGTTACTAGAAGATCCAAGGAATGGAAAACCTTGTCTTAACGAAAGGAAGACTCAGAGCTTGGCTTGTTAGCCTAACTAAAAGAAGGCTGAGGTGAGTATGATTGCTCTCTATAAATATATCAGAGGGATAAATATAAGGAAGGAGAGGAATTATTTAAGCTTAGTACCAATGTGGACACAGAACAAATGGATATAAACTGGACACTAGGAATTTAGACTTGAAATTAGACAAAGATTTCTAACCATTAGAGCAGTGAAGTTCTGGAACAGCCTTCCAAGAGGAGTAGTGGGGGCAAAAGACATATCTGGCTTCAAGACTAAGCTTGATAAGTTATGGAGGGGATGGCATGAATGGGATAGCCTAATTTTTGGCAATTAGTCTTGATTATCAGCAGGTAGTATGCTCAGTGGTCTGTGATGGATGTAGATGGGTTGGATCTGAGTTACTATAGAGAATTTTCCTGGGTGCTGGCTGGTGTCTTGCCCACATGCTCAGGGTTTAACTGATTGCCATATTTGGGGTGGGGAAGGAATTTTCCTCGCAGGAAGATGACAGAGGCCCGGAGTTTTTCGCCTTCTCTCTGACAGCATGGGGCAGGGTGCATTTTGCTGGAGGATATCTCAGCCAGCTTGAGGTCTCAAACGCAAGATTTGAGGACATGCCCCTTCTGACCTTAGCAGTTCTATGAGAAGTGAGAAACTTGGAAAAGACCAGGAGACAAATCCAGAAAACATCCATTGTGGATGCTAAAACTGTTAGCAGCATTGATGACCTCAGAGGTGAGGCGGGCACCCCGAAGGGCAAGACAACAAATAGGAAATAACATGGGAAGCCCTGACCAATAACGATCAAATGATAAACATCACTTAGAAATTATATACAGAATGACATTGCAAAAATCCACGAATTCCAATGGGAATTCCAACTATAAAGCTGGGGTGTTTTGCTATGGACTCTGGGTTCATCCTGCAAACCTCAGATCAGACCGGACAAGGGCCCAGCTCCACCACTCGATGCTTCAGGCTGGTCACACTACGCAGTTTAAATGATGTTAACCGCGTACCGTCACACTACACGCTCTTTATATATCGATTGAAAGAGCACTTTATATCGATTTCTGTACTCCTCCCAGACGAGAGGAGTAAGCGCTAAAATCGATACTAAACATATTCGGATAGGGTTAGTGTGGACGGAATCGACGTTATTGGCCTCCAGGCGGTATCCCACAGTGCACTGCTGTCCAGAGCAGTCAGTGATCTGAACTCGGAGCAGCGGGCAGGTAAACAGGAAAAGGCTCGCAACTTTTGAATTAATTTCCTGTTTTGCCAGCGTGGAGCCGTCTGACCAGCAGCAGTGAGCCGATGCAGCCCAAATACAAAAAGAGCTCTCAGCATTGGGACGTACGGAGATACTTGGATCTGATCGCTTAATGGGGAGACAAATCTGTTGTATCAGAGCTGTTGTTACAGAGATGAAATGCCAAAGCGTTTGAAAAAAAAAAAATTCCCAGCTACACGAGTGGGTGCATTGACAAGTGTAACGGAAAGCCAAAGAATCAAATGGACGCTATGGAGGGAGGTGGGGAGGGGGGGGTACTGAGAACTCCAGCTATCCCACGTCCACAGCAAGTCTCTGAAAAAGTAGTTTGCATTCTTGCTGAGCTCCCAATGTCGGTAGGTCAAACACAGTGTCTGCGTGGTTCGGGAATAGCTCCTCAGTTTCTTCCTCCCCTCCCCCCATGTGAAGAAAAGGGAAAGAAATCGTTTCTTTACTCTTTATGGTCACCTTATGTGACTGGAATGCTGCTGGTAGACGCGATGCTGCAGCAGTGAGAGCAGTATCGCTCCTCTCCCTCCTCGGTGGTAGACGGTGCAATGATGACCGATATCATCGTCGCCATCAGCCCATGAGTGCTCCTGGCTGCCTTAGGTGAGGCTGCGGGGGGCGCCTGCGGTAAAAATGGATGAATCTCCCAGTTTATTCCCAGTAGATGTACAGAACGGCTGGTAACCGTCTTCCTCATGAAGCTCAGCCCCTCAGTTGCTGAGCTTCAATCAGCCCCTTCCCTTTCCTGTGTAAAGAAAAGATTCTGGCCTGCCTGGAACTGTCATAGCAGCAGCATGCTGGGGCTCCTCTCCCCCGCACCGCGGTTTCTGCCTGGGACAGTCATAGCCCGGAGGCTGCTCCCCCTTATTTATTCACTAACAAGTCTCTATCCTATTCCTGCTTCTTTATAACTTCATGACACAAATGGGGGGGGACACTGCCATGGTAGCCAGGAAGTTTGGGGAGAGGGAAGCAACGGGTGTGGGTTGTGCAGGGGCACCCCTGGAATACTGAACGGAGCAGCTTGTGCCTCTGATACACTGGTCCTCTTAGTACAGCTTGCCCCATTTCTAGGGGACTGATTCTAATTTTTAGAAACATAAAGGAGGGATTGACTCAGGTCATTCCCAATTTGCTTTTGCGCCCCGGCCGATGTTAGCCAGGGGCGCTCAT
>NC_133769.1:207820884-207898337 GCF_003597395.2 Chelonoidis abingdonii | reverse complement strand
TGGTTGTCGGATTGGCAGTGGGGTCACCCCCAAGTATCACGTCCAGCTCCTTGTAAAAATGGTAGGTCGTGGGGGCTGCGCCAGAGCGGCAGTTTCCCTCGTGGGCTTTGCAATAGGCATTCTGCAGCTCCTTCACTTTAACCCTGCACTGCACCGCATCCCAGTCATGGCCCTTTTCCAGCATGGCCCTTGATATCTGCCGATGGTATTGTAATTCCTACGGCTGGAACGCAGCTGTGACTGCACAGCTTCCTCACCCCAAACACTGATGAGGTCCAGCAACTTGCCATTGCTCCATGCTGGGGGTCGTTTGGCGCGTGGAGGCATGGTCACCTGGAAAGATTCACTGATTGCATTTGACACCTGGCTGAGCAAACAGGAAGGGGATTTTTAAAATTCCCAGGGCATTTAAAGGGCTGGTCACCTGAGGCCAGGGCAGTAGAGTGCGAACTGATGAGCAGAGTGGCTGAACAGGCATTCTGGGATACCTCCAAATACCTCTGGAGGCCAATTACAGCACTTTTGGTGGCCACACTGGCGGAGCAGCGCTGCATCACCAATGCTGCAATCGTTATACCCCAGGCAGAGCAGGAGTACAGCCAGCGCTGCAGCCAGGGAGATGCAGCGCTGTATGTGCCTTGCAAGTGTGGACAGTGAGTAAGTTGCAGCACTGTAAAGCCACCACCAGCGCTGCAACTCTCCAGTGTAGCCAAGCCCCAAGTTGTGGAAAGAGATGTAAGATATGGTGGTTCAGCAATCAGCCTAAATCTGTAATTCTGAATCTCTTTGAGTGCGAATTCCAGATATGAGGCCAGCATAATGTGTTTTCTGTTGTCCCCTCTCTTACTTGTAATCGGTCCCCACATGCTCCTTTTCCTCTTCTCAGTCTATGTCCCCTCCCTCCCTGCCTTCTTCCCCTTTAACACCTGTCCTCTCCCTGACTGCACTTCTGATGATAAAACACTAACCTCTCGCAGGAACACACTAGTAACTGCCTGTGAAGGATGTTTTTATGGGGAAGAGGTGTGACACTGACTCAGGATCAGCTGCAATGCAACCTTACAAGCCTATCTTCTCTGAGTTTCCAAACTGCGCTTGAGGCCGGCATAGCAGGCATCACGTGCCATAGAGATAGCATCAGTGCCCTAAGTTATTGTGGTTAATTAGAAAATGGGGTAACTAGACATAAGTAGGTCACTTTTGTTTAGAACTCCCAATGGGCAAAAACAGGGAGCGGTCTGTAGGTATTTCAGTGTGCTCACTCAGACATTTTGTAGTTTTAAATCCTACTTGTTTCAAAAACTAAACAGCAGCTTTGATATATTTTTATTGCAAGTCATTTTTCAGAAATATGTCCAAGTGTGGATGCCTCCTGTTACACACTGGTAAGATAATTAGGGGGATTGAATATTTGACAAGATTGTTTGCAGTGGCGATGCAGCCATGTTGGTGCCAGGATATTAGCGATGCAAGGTGGGTGACATAATATATTTTATTGTAAGCTTTGAAACTGACACATACCTGTACAGCTCTGTGTAAGATCAAAAACTTGTCTCTCTCACTAACAGAAGTTGGTTCAATAAAAGATATTACCTCACCCAATTTGCCTCTCTTTTTGACAATACTTTTTTTTATATTAATCTTTCCTACGCAAACAAACATACTTCATGGCAAATGTCTGTCTAGAAGAGGCAGCTGTGTTTTGAGAATCAACTGAGAGGAGGGCACTACAGTCAGTTGTCCTAATGGCACAGTCTTCTTTTTGCCAGAGCAGAATAAAGGCATCTTCTTGGATGTGTATTGTCCTCAATTCCCACCTATGAGAGTTTACACTGTTTGCCTGAGGGCTCCACTGTGGCCATGTGATTCAAACTCAAATTCACTGTTTTATTTTGTTTTGTTTTAATTCCTAGTATCTGTTTCTTTCTTTCCCCCTCCGCTCTCATTTCAGGTGAATAGTGCTGTAGTGACACTATAGTTACAGTACATGAACTCTGTCTAAATAAAGCAAAGGGGACAAATTCTGCCAACAAATGTTTGTGTGTAGTTTCCACTAATTATGATGAGATAGGAATGCATGTATCCAGGGCTGAATTTGGTGCATTAGGTTAAATAGATATGATGGTGGGGCAATATCAGTCTCTTCTCTTACACTATCTACAGCAGTGTTTGTTTTCCATAAAACATTTTTGTATTTATATTTAATAATCTTTCCCAGAGGCCTCTTCTCCCTTCCTCCATCCCACACTCCCATCTTGCATGTATACCCCCTGTCTTTCAGACCTTTCCTTATCACTGAATTAACTGAAGCTGATTTCCTGCTGCCCTTGTCCCTAGACCTGCTCCTCTGTTTTCACATTTAAAATGAGAGAGCTGCTTTTGTTCACCGTAAGATAGTGTGCTATAAATATGATCAATTGTCATTTGCATTCCATTACTTTACATCAGCTGTATTCCTATTGACAAGATGTCAGATGCACAAAAATCCAGTACATTTTCACATCAATAATAATTCAGCATTTTATCCTGATGGCAGATTTACAGAGGAATTTTGAAACCGTATGTTATAAATGGTGGTATGAAACCTTAACATTAACATTCAACTGTGTTGCGTGTTCCTTTCAGGTTTCTAGTGTGCTGTGCATCACCTTCCATTAAGTTTCAGAATGTTATGCAGCTGCTCTTCAACACATTTTACTCTTTAGTGGGTTAAAACCAATGAGACAGAAGAATTTATTTTGGCTTTTCCACATTGCTCATTGGGATGGAGGAGGACTCCAACTTTCCTTGGAGTTGTGGTCTAATTGCTATTTGTTAAAAATAATAAACTATCTTACGAGTTATACTTTCCCACTGTAGATTTAATTAGCATTTTCCCTCCTTTTGCTAGGCTGATAGAGCTAAGAGGAGGGAAACTGAAGCAATTTGAAACCTTGTTAGAAATTTATGAAGTGCTAAAATGTTTTATTCCCAGAGGCTGGTTTGCCAGCTGTCACTAGTAAGCCATTCGCTGCCTGCCTGTGTATATGTCTGTGATAGCAAGGGGAGGCAGTAGGGCACAGTCAACAAGAGCATGTACATCATTTGGCAGATTATACACTCCATAATTAGCAGGAAGTAGAGTGAAACTAATTATTTTTCTCCACAATTGGCCAATGACATTTCAGAGGAGGACGGATGTGGCATTGGATGAGGGAAGTGAAGGAAGGGCCTACTGATCCTCCATCTTTCAAACAATTAATGTGTCATTATATGATTCCAGTAACCTCTTAACCTCGTATACCTGCTAGAAAGGGAAAACTTTCAGATCCTATTGTTTTATACTATATGGGACTGAATTTTTGTGTGTTGATACTTAACCTGTGAAAACTTTCTAACACATAACTAGAACCAGGTTGTGAAACCGAATTCTTTTGATTGCAAGACAAGTTTATGGGTGTGTGTTGTTTGCAGTATGTGTTTAGATGTACATGCCTACCCCCATTCACGTCTATAGAAGGACTTGCTTGTGCATCCAAGGGAAGAATCAGTCCCGATAGCTGATTCTGGTGGACTATTTATCCAGAAAAGCCAGCTTGTGGCATTTAAAAGGAGAAGCAGTTTATTAGGAGAATTAAAGCTGGTTTTTATTTTAGATTTCATTAAACAAAACACAAATCAATCTGCTTCCATTTTAGAACAAACCATTCCTCATTTGCAAGCAAGGCAGGTGCCCCTTAACGGAATATGTGAACATAGCATCTTGAAAATCACAAGACTGACCTTTAAAGTCCATTTCTATCTATGCATTTTTAAGAAAATACTTTTACAAGATCATTTGAAAGATCTTTTTATCTAAGTGGAGTCACTTGAAATACATTGCATGGAAACATATTACTAGAAGAAAAACTACTAGGAAATGGATATAAGGGAATTTAGAAAAACAAAAATAGCAGCTTCCCCTTATCCTTAAAACCAGAAAGAAATGAGATCTTGCTTTCTATAATTTTTCTTCTTGCAGATTAAAAGTATTACCTTACAGTCTTAAATATGCCTAGAAATGTCCTCCTGGGTCATTTAGTCTGCCCTCTGGCATGGAGCAAGATATGTTTTCCTGTGCTAGTCCCTCAAGTGTTTTATTGATCATGCTCTTAACACCTCTAATGACGATGTGCCAGCTACCTCCCTAGATAGATCATTTCTTTGCCTAATTGCTGTTGCTTAGAAAAAGCATAATATGTAACTTGATTTTTCTCTCTCCTAATTTGGTTTCAAGGAGTTTGTTGCACATTATGTCATTCCCAATTATTGAAGATGAGCTTGCACAAATCCTAATCCCTGAGACATAAAGTGAAGCATGAGAAAAGGGGGTTGGGGACAACCCAATAGTAAGGGCATTTAAATCTATGCCATGTAAATATTCTGAGAACTCTCTTTTGCATGTGTGTGTCATAGAAAAACGTATGTGGACAGCATATTTCTTGCAAATAGATATGATTAAAGTATATGCATTTTTAAATGAAATGAAATATCTTTACAAAGAAACCATTTAAATGGTTTTACCATTAATCGAAAGGAGCAATAATTGTGTTTTGTATACAGAAGGTTAGTTTGTAGTCATTCTACCCATTTTTTAGGGGACCTGAATTGTGTGTGTGTGGGGATATTTATTTTAAGGTTTGAGTTTTGATATTTTTAATGCTTGTAGGCGGCAATACTGTGCACAAAAAGTCTTGCTGAACCTACAAAACTCTGTAATTACAGTACATACACATGAATCCTGTTGACTGCCATTTTATCTAGTAACTATTTATGTATATACAGACATCTCTCATTTACAGAGCACTTTTGTAACTAGAGCAATGGGTGCTAGAAGCAGCAAAGGTGTCAGGGCTAGCACAGGAAGGAGTGGTAATTATGTAACAAGCCCCTGTCAGTATATAAATTCATACTGTAATCAGCTTCCTTCTAACTCCAACCAGCTGGGCTGCAAATGGGCGTGGTTTGAGAAATGCTGTTGGAATAATGGAAAATAAAACAAACTGTCTGTCTTGGAGAGTGGAGCTCCCTGTTGATAGTAGAACTGGTCTAAATGAGGGATTTCTGGTTTGTGGGAAATGTTTTGTGTGTTTTCAATACTTGGTTTTATTTTGAATCAGGCTGGGGAGCATGGAAGCCCCGAGACCCTGAGTCTGGGGCCTGTCACATGATGGGGTTGCCTCAGAGCCAAAGACACGAGCTTCTAACTCCATGACAAAGCTCTTAAAAGTCCTGAGAAGCTCTGGCTCAAGCTAGTGTTTTTAGGGCTTCCAGCTGCATGGCAGGGAGATGAGCCCTGGTTAGAACGGGGCTTTGAGAGGCTTTTAGGGTTCTGGCTCCACGGCAGGGAGTCTGGAAGCCCGGGCATGGTGGGGCTGCCCAAAAGCTGTGGACCCTGGAAGACCAGTGTCCCCACCAATCCGATGAGCTTTAATTCACCCTACCTACCAAAGAGTTTTGATTCACTTAAAATTCTTGAACCAGTGATGTTTCAACAAAAACATGACATTGGGTTCTAGGAATCAGCATTTCTGATAAAACTATTTCACTGGACAATTTCCAACTGGCTCTAATTAGCTGC
Organism: Chelonoidis abingdonii; assembly: GCF_003597395.2. NCBI lineage: Eukaryota > Metazoa > Chordata > Testudines > Testudinidae > Chelonoidis > Chelonoidis abingdonii. The sequence continues at coordinate 207,892,738 of NC_133769.1, read as the reverse complement.
TCTAGCAGAGAACAGTGAGGTGGGATCTCTGGCTGCACTAAAGTTTTTTTTGTTTTTGACAATGTGCTCTCCCCTCATGCTACAATAGCTTATGACTATTGCCAGGTCATGAAAAATCCACTCGCTTCTCAACAATAGTAAATGGGAAGCTTTTCCTTGCAAGAGGAAGAGAAAAGGTTAGCTGGCTTCTGGAAAAACCTAAGCTGTAATAACTTGTAAAGAAGTAGTTTGTTCGTAAACAGTGAGCAGGTACTTGCAGCTATATTGTTCTTTGTTTTATAGTGAGAAAAACCTACAAAAAAGAATAAAAATGGAGATTTCATGAGAGAGCACAGAATATGTGTCTCCTCTGCAGCCTACCTTGAGCTTTTAGAACAAAATGAAGTTTAATAGCATAAGAGAGAATATTACAATGTAGTTTAGTGCACTAAGCATGGAATTTAGAATAATTCACCAACACTTTCTAACCTACGTTCTGATACAGAATCTCTCTGCAGCTGTGATGAAGTAACTTCACTTTTCTGCCTTATCTTTTGCATCTTTAAATGGAGATAATCCATACATTGGAGTGCTGTGGTAGTGGTGCTTAATTTTGATTTACCAGTGGAAGTCAATGTAATCCAGGTGGTAATATGATGTAAATTGGTGGCTACTATTTGGAAGCTGGTGTAAAATGTGATTTAGTATGTCAGTCCTGCAGAATTAAATTATTATTTTTTTATACATAAAATGGATAATATGTTTGGTTTTAGCTTTTTAAATTTTTATTTATTTAAATTTCCATAGTTGCAGGAAATTATGCTCAGTGTATGATGGGCTGTCAAAAGAGCAAATAAAGGGTTAAGTTTCTGCAAGAAAGGCATAAAGTATAATACTGAAAACATTATAATGACATGTGTAAACACTGAAACCCTGGTCCCACTGAAGTAAATGGCAAAACTGCCATTGACTGCAGTGAGGCCATGATTAGTTCAGTTTTGCTCACCTTCACTCCAAAAGAATTAATAGAAATCCAGATAGAGACAATAAAAGCGATTGCAGGTATGGAGAGACTTCAATAAGAGAGTAGAAGAGAGAAAGAAGATAATGGATAACTGGTTTAGAGAGGGAAGATGATGAGGTGACATGGCTGAGGTGTATAAAACTAGTAAATAGTATGGAGAAAGAAAACAGGAGTGTCTCATCATTCAAGACCTACAGGACACTGAATGAAATTAAAAGGAAATACCACTTTAAGTAATGCATGGCCTATCCAGTTCACTGCCACTCAATATTGTGGAGACAAAGAGCTTAGCTGGATACAAAATAAATCATTTGTTTTTATGAATTGGAGAGCTGGTAAATTTCTGTCAAAATGAAGAATAGGAAGGGGAAAAATTGTGATATTTGTGTGTGTGGAAGGGAGTGGGGTGGTGGTTGTTTTTCTCTGAAGAGATACAATGAATATTCTCTTCCTCCACCTGTGTATATTTTATCTGATTCTGAAGAATGAGGATTGCTATCCATTTAACATTACTGCAGCTGTGTTCCAACCGTTGGTGGCTGAAGTAGGAGGAAACACTCTCCAAAGGCATATTGTTGCATAACACTCCGTTATGGCAGTTGTACACCTTCTTTTAGAAATGTTTGGTGTTAGGTGCCCTGTTTCAGACAATGGCTAACTAGGAACACCACTGTTTACTAAAAGAGAATTGAGAGAAAAGATGTGGTGTGGAGACTGAAAGAGTGGAGAAGGGAGGGGTATAAAGGATAAGTCTTGTGGGTAAGGGAGAAGGGAGTCTTGGGGATAAGGGAGAAGCGGTGGATGTGGTATACCTAGACTTTAGTAAGGCATTTGATATGGTCTCGCATGATATCCTTATCGATAAACTAGGCAAATACAATTTAGATGGGGCTACTATAAGGTGGGTGCATAACTGGCTGGATAACTGTACTCAGAGAGTAGTTATTAATGGCTCCCAATCCTGCTGGAAAGGTATAACAAGTGGGGTTCCGCAGGGGTCTGTTTTGGACAGGCTCGTCAATATTTCATCACAGACTAGATTTGGCAATGGCAAGTACGCTTATTAAGTTTGCGGACGATACGAAAGGGGAGGGATTGCAACTCTTGGAGGACAGGGTCAAAAGTCAAAATGGTGAACAATGGAGAAATGGGCTGAGGTAACGCGTGAATTGCAGTAAAGGACAAATGCCACATGCTCCACGTAGGAAGGCCACAATAGTTGTCAGCAATATACCAGAAGTGGGAAAGACGCCCTAGGAGGAAGTACTGGCAGAAAGAGATCTAGTGTCATAGGGACCACAACAAATATGAGTCAAATCAGTGTGATACTGTTGCAACAAAGCAAACGTGATTCTGGGATGATTAACAGATTGTGTGTAAACAAGACACGAGAAGTCCATTCTGCCCGCTCTATCGCGCTGGTTAGGCCTCAACTGAGTATTGGTGTCGCAGTTCGCACAACGCATTCAAGAAACGATTGAGAAATGGAGAGGTCTCAGAAAAGCAACAGAATGATTAAGAGGTCTTGGAGAAAGGACATGAAGGAAGGCTGAAAGAACTGGTTATTTAGTTGGAAACAGAGAAGACTGAGAAGGGACAGATCAGTTATTCAGGTACATAAAAGGGTGTATCAGGAGGAGGGAGAAAACTGTTACCGCTCTAGCCTCTAATGATAGAACAAGAAGCAAGGGCTTATATTGCAGCAAGAGTGTTAGGTTGGACTAGCCAAAGTTCCTAACTGGTAGGAGTAGTTAAACACGGAATAAATGCTAAGGAGTTGCGAATCTCCATCTTTGGAGATATTTAAGAGTAGGTTAGATAAATGTCTATCAGGGATGGTCTAGACAGTATTGGTCCTGCCATGAGGGCAGGGGACTGGACTCGATGACCTCTCGAGGTCCCTTCCAGTCCTAGAGTCTATGAATCTATGACTCTATGAAAGCAGTGTTTCCCAAACTTGGGGCACTGCTTGTTTAGGGAAAGCCCCTGGGTTAGGTTAGGCCGATTTGTTTACCTGCCACGTGCGCAGGTCTGGCTGATCGCGGCTCCCACTGGCTGCGGTTTGCTGCTTGAGGCCAATGGGAACTGCTGGAAGTGGCAGTCAGTATGTCCCTCGGCCCTCGCCGCTTCCAGCAGCCCCATTGGCCTGGAGCAGTGAACCGCGGCCACTGGGAGCCACGACCGGCCATACCTGCAGACACGGCAGGTTCACAAACCAGCCCGGCCCACCAGGGCTTTCCCTAAACAAGCGGCGTCCCAAGTTTGGGAAACACTGGTATAAAGAAAGGGAGGAAAGAGATATGCAAGAAAAGATGTGTAACTTTTGAACTGCTGAATTAAATTTAATATACTTTATACTCTTCTTGTAGTTACCTGAAAGATATCCCAGATCTCTAAATATGGGAGAAAGGAACGAGTTAGCTATTCTGAATACTTTTATTTATATTAATATTGAAGACTACTTTTGATTGTGCAATAAATTAACTGAAGAAAATGGCAGTAAAAAAATTACCTACATTTCACCAGAATTGTTCAAATAATCCTCTGGCTTGGGCGAGGAGGAAGACTAGTAGCCCCCAGATGCTTATCTTATTGAGAGTTTTCCCTTGAAAAGACAAAGGTTCACACCTCCTGTATGCAGGTGTAATACGTTGTCCTAACCTGTATAATTCATGTGTCCCTCTAACAATTTACTGCAGGGATTATAACATCTTGCTACTTACAGCTAGGAAGTTTTCCTTTTAGCTCAAGTTGTAGAGTTGTCAGTGTGTGTGAAGGGGTGGAGGAGGAGGGGTTAGTACAGAGTTCCTTATTTCGATCCCTGCTGATGACTGTACTGTGTGTATGTGACCACAGTCATAATAACACTCTCTGCTAACTAATCATGATTCATAACTTCCTACTGATGACTGATGTATGTACGTGACCACAGACAATAACACTAATAGAGGAGACTGGTAGTGGCCCAAAGAGTCAACTTTCTTGCCCCTCTTTATTTGTATGTATGTATGCAACTATGTACACCTCTACCCCGATATAACACCACCCGATATAACATGAATTCGGATATAACACTGTAAAGCAGTGCTCGGGGTGGGGGGCAGGGCTGTGCACTCCGGTGGATCAAAGCAAGTTCCATATAACGCAGTGTGATACAGCAGGGCCAGAGGGCAGCATGAGAGTGTTAGCAGGGGGCCTTATTCCCTGCCAAGGGAGGAAGGTTTGCTTTAGATTAACTAGAACACCTGACTCCAATTAGAGCACCTGACTCCAATTAGAGCACCTGACTTCAGTCATGTGATAAAAACCCCTGCTTCAGTCAGACAGTGTGGGAGTTGAAGGAGGAAGGTTTGATTGGAGCAGAGTGCAGGTTGCAGAAGTTGGAGAAGAGAAGAGTTTGATAAGAGAGAAATAGAAACCTAGATAAAGCCCTTCACAAGCTGAAGGGCAGGAGAGGGAAGTAACCCAGGGGAAGGAACCGCTAAGTCAAGTGGTTCACCACAACCCTCAGGGCCCCTGGGTTGGGACCTGGAGTAGAGGGTGGGCCCAGGTCCCTCCCTCTCCACTCCCCTCCTCCAAGGACAGTAATGGAGTAATTAAGAACCAGTTCAGAGGCAAGCAATAGCACCCTGAACCTACCCCAGGGAAGAGAAAGCGCGAGACCCAGCAGAACAGTACCGACAATTTGCCACAGCGGTTTCACCTATAATGCGGTAAGATTTGTTGGCTCCCGAGGAGAGGGGTAGAGGGGTATATGTCAATTAAATTTGGGAGTGGTACCAAAGAATCTTCTTACAGATCACCTCCAAAACCACTAGGCAGGCGGTATGCATGTTGTGGGGTGACCATGGCATTTTCAAGTGGGTCGCCAAACAATTATTTGTGTTCCAAATCTAGCTCTAGCCTGTGTTCTTTTTGTCTCCTCTACCCTGCTTTGAGACTTCCTCTTCCTGCACTAAATTTCTGTCCTATTATCTGACGCCATTTTCATTATACTTTTTGTGCAAAAATTCAAATAGGGTATTTTAAATGGTCCTTGAATTAACTTTTTAGATTAAACAAACAATTTAAATGCTGCCTTACATAAGTAAATAAAATGAAGCTGGCAGTCAAATTAATTTGAAAATTGCTTTTTGAATTACATTACCCATAATATCTCAACTACATTATATTGGTGCTGAACTATAAGGCCTTGTTCCAGTAGTGACTCCACAAGACTGATGTTGCATATATTATCAGCAGAATAATTCTAGTGGCTCAGCTCTATAACTTAGGCTCCTCTCGTACCTCAGATAGAGTTTTCTTCCAGTAAATGAATACCGATATCTTTAAACAGACCTCAGATAAAGCCTACTTCTAAGGCTATTTTTTTCTCCACTGGATGGTTGTAGTCCAAGTAGTTTTCGTCTAGGAACTTCAGTCTAGTCCGGAGGTGGGCAAACTTTTTGGCCTGAGGGCCACATCTGGGTATGGAAATTGTATGGCGGGCCATGAATGCTCACAAAATTGGGGCTTGGAGTGCAGGAGGGGGTGAGGGCTCTGGCTGGTGGTTTGGGCTCTGTGCTGTATCCAGAAATGAGGAGTTCAGTGTGTGGGAAGGGGCTCCAGGCTTGGGTACAGGGCTGAGGTGCAAGAGAGGAGGTGAGGGCTCCAGCTGGAGGTGTGAGCTCTGGGGATGAGGGTCCAGGAGGGTGCTCTGGGCTGGGACTGAGGTGTTCAGAGGGCAGGAGGGGGATCAAGGCTGGGTCAGGGAGTTGGGGTGCAGGAGGGGGCCAGGAGTGCAGGCTCTGGGCGGCGCTTACCTCAGGCAGCTCCCAGAAGCAGGGGCGTGTCCAGTCTCTAGCTCCTATGCGGAGGCATGGCCAGGCAGCTCTGCATGCTGCCCCATCCACAGGCGCTGCCCCTGAAGCTTCTACTGGGCATGGTTCCTGGCCAATGAGAGATGTGGGGGCAGCCCTTGTGGAGGGGGCAGCGTGCAGAGCCCGGTTGGCTGTCCCTATGCGTAGGAGCCGGAGAGGGGACATGCCACTGCTTCCAGGAGCCGCGTGGAGCAATGGGACAAGCCCCAGACCCTGCTGCCCAGTGGGTGCTCGGGGGCCAGATTAAAATGTTTGAAGAGCCATATGCGGCTCCTGGGCTGTAGTTTGCCCACCCCGATCTAGTCAAATAAATCAATGTGAAATCTGCAAGAAGCTAGAGATGGTTGCACTAAACTGTGCCCTGTTAGGGGAGTTAGCTTTCTTAATGATACTGTACCTTTTCTTCAGAAATGTAAGCCACAAACAAACCCATATTCTTCAAATACTTTTTTTTTGTTCTTCCCACCACTTCCCTAACTTAAACATAAATGACATTCATGCCACTTAAGTAGTTAGTGTTCACTGTGCATGATTCGTTAACATGAATATAGTTTGCAGAAAATCTCTAGTGAATTTGAATATTTACAGAACCCTGGAAATATGGATAACAGATTTAGTATCTGCTGTATCAGTTTTCAGTATTAGACATTTAGCAGCAATAATTTCATGTTTACACTCTACTCCTTTTTATGAATGTGGGCTATGGTTTGAACTCATGGTAAAAACGAGCTTTAACCATTTAAATCTTATCCCCAGATATGTATTTCAAAGACCACTCCCACACTTCACAAACTGCCTCTCTCTCTCACACACACATACAAGCATGCAGTTTCTCAGAGAGAGGTTTTCTTATCTCCCAAGGAAAGCAAGGCTGTTGTCCTTCTAATCTTTTGTAGCTTGCTTTCTAAGCATGGGAATCTGGGGTGTAGCTCAACAGCACACTAGCATGTAGTGCACTAACTGTTTGCATGGACCCTACAGTTTCCCTAATGTGCTTTTGTAATGCCAACAGACCCTGGTCTTCGGTGGGATTGAACCGGTGATTTCTGTTTGTAAAATTCATACCTCCTAGCAGTATTTTGATTGACTTTTGTCTCTTTTTAATTGTAGAAGTTATAGTTTGTGTTTGCTAGCAATTAAGCATTACTTTTGCATGTTTCTGTTGTGTTCACTGGTTAGTAGTTGGTGTTCTATCATAGTAAGCCAGTCTGTTGTAAATTTGGAGCTGATATCTCTCAGTAAAGAAGCAGAAGGCCAGAGAAAGGGAAAATGTGGTCTTGGTAGTGGTAGCTGGAGGATTTGTCCAGATTCCCTTTTAATTCCAACAAATGAAGAAGAAAATACATTTTGCATAATCATTCCTCAAATTTTTTGATACAACAGAGAGGGGAGGAGGAAAGAGAGAAAGACAGAGCAAAAATATCCGAACTAGTAGCCAAAAGTGAGGGGTTGATCAATGTACTCTCAGTACAACAGTAAGCTTTTCTACACAACATTAGTACACGCCTCAGAGATGTGAGGGATATTAGTCTATACCCAGGCTTTGATGAGAGAGAACCAACCAGAATTCAAAATGTATCTGGATGAATAAATAAAAGCTACGGTCTTCTGTCTGAATATGTCCTCTGTTTATGGCTTGCTTCTTCTGTGCAAGTAGCAAATAGGGCAAAGGGGTATTCAAACTCCTCTCATGCTGTTGCATGCAGTCTCTCTTTCGCCTCTAAGATTCTGCCAGGTGATCTTAAACCCATATTTCCTCAGCATGTGTGCAGACTCCACTGGCTGCATTAGTGTTCCCCCATTTGTGGGCAGAGTGACAACTTGAAATCCAATACTTTTTGGCTCAATACAGAGCTTTTTCTTTGGCCCAGAAAATTATGTCTCATGTCATCCTTTGACAGATTAGATTCACCACTCCCGCACAGACGCCTAAATGTCTCTGTACTACACAATCAGAAAGATGCTGTTCTAATAGCTTAGTACATTGGAAACTAATGAAACCAATAAACATAGGATGCCAGATATCAACCAATGCATGAAAATACAGAGTGAAATTTTAGCCTCACTGAAGTCAATGGCAAAATTTCCATAGACTTCATTCGGATCAGGATTTCATTCATAGTCCTTATCTCTTCTTCCCTCCTTTCCATCGTGCCTAAGTAGCACATACTATCGTTATATTGCTGTTGTTCATTGACTTCTGCCTTGACTGGTTTAACAGAACAGATTAAGGAGTGTTTGTTGTTTTGAGTTTCTTTGCTATTGCTAATTTGTTCTACAAATTGAAGATTACATGTTAAACTAAACACACAGAAATCTGTTGAAAAAGGATAAGTTCAATAGAAGTACTTTTACTACCAATTTGAGGGTCTGATCCTGCACACCATACCAGACATGGTATTTCCTCCTATGAGTAATTCCATTAAAGTTATGCAGTTATTCATGGTTGGAAACCCTTTGCCCACTAAACCCAGGAGCAAAATAATGCTCACCAAATAGAAACAAACAAAAATAAATAAATAATAAAGCAAAAGCAAGGTATGAGCATTTTGAAGTGTATAACTGCTACCCCTTTTCTGCCACTGCATTTTTTGCTGAGCATGTACTTTTAGGCATGTAGCGTAATGTTTACGTATATATGCACAGATCAAAATGTATATACTTTTGCGTATTTCCCAATCTCTCTTTCACTAGTGAGTGTGTAGTCTTGCATGATATGTATTACAGGATGGGTTGGTTTGTCTGACTGGAAAGGAAGTCTTCTGGTGTGGCTTTTCCTATCTTAACCTTGTTAGTCAGCGATATGACAATTTTTAAAGGATAGAATTAATATTAGTATTAGTTAGTATTAGAATTCTTCATACCGACATGGGCTCTTCATATCCTTTGAACTATAACACTATAATTGCCCCAGATATCTTATTTCAGTGGTCCCCAAACTTTTCATGCTCATGCCCCCCTTATTCCTGTCCATGTCTCCCCCCACGTCGGGCTGGGAGGAGAGCATGGACAGGGGTAAGGGGGCCGAGGCTGGAGCCACAGCTGTGGGTGGGTTTGGGGTAGGAAGCGCGGCTGGGGCTGGGAACAGAGCTGCAGCCAGGGGCTGAGGCTTGGGTCAAGGCTGAAGTGGAAACTACGGCCAGGTAGTGGTTGGGGCTGAAGCCAGGAGCCAGGGCCACAGATGAAGGTGGGGCTGGAGCAGAGCTGGGGGAAGAATGGGGCTGGGTGACTCTTCCTCTCCTCCCTTGTGGGGGGTGGCCTAGGGCCCGCCATGCTGTGCCCCTCAAACGTTTCTCCTTGCCCCCCCTAAGGGGACATGCCCCAGAGTTCAGGGACCTCTGCCTTATTTGCACCAGACTAACCTGCCAAAGGTACATGTGGCAGCTGGCATTTTTCTAGACTGCTGGGACAAACATGAAGGGTAAAATAATAAAAGGTGATTAGACACTCTCATGCCAGCTCATAGCCCTGTTCCAGCAGAAAATGCCATTAAATTGTGATAACGATTACACAGAATGACTATTTCATAGTTCGATTTTGCTTAAAAGATCTTTTATCTCATCATTATTTATACTTTAAATCAGACTTCAAAATCTACATTGCTGCCAGTTATATGTTGCAGGTACTTAAATAGCACTGATTAGAAGTAAAAGTGAAAAAAAAGTATTTTGTCAAACAGGTTCATTTTATTGGGCCTTAGTTATTATTTAATGTGGCTGATGAACTGCAGATTCAACTTTTCATGAAGACCAACTGCTGTGTTCACATCAACTCATACTGAGTCCATCAGGCTGAGGGGTAAAAGATGGGTCTTACAGGCCTTTGTTGTAGATAATGACTGTGGTCCAGATTATTTGACGAATGCAGGATGGCAGCAGTGGCGTACCCTTACTAGCATATTTCACCATATCAGTGTATGAAAAATAAGGAGCTATTGGGGTTACTACCTTCGGAGAAGTTAAGGTAGGAATTAGAGATATACTTTCAAAGCACTGTGCAAGTTTTAAGCTAGGCAACTAAAACAGCACAAAATGCTTTGAAAATGTACCCTTTAGCTGCTATAAAATGTTTTAATAGAGCTGAAGTTACTGGATGCAGTCTGAGCCCTTTTCTGTATCTTCTACCTTGGTTAAGCTTTCATGGGACTTCCTTTTTACAAAACCCCTCACTAAATACTACTTTTGTCATCATTTAGAGTATATACACTGTTTCACTGTCCTGTTAGGTAATGTAACTGCTTAGAACTTTAAAGTCACTTTCTCGCTTCTTTTGGGCCTAATTATGTGAGTGAAACTCCCATTGTATGGGAATTTAACCTGTGATACTAAAGGTAGAACTAGGACATTTTTCCTTTGGACAGTTCATGTCTGGCCTGTCATACCCTCTACATTAGCAAAGATTTGCAGGACTGAATCCTTTATAACACTCTCTTCATCACTGGTTTCTTGTGATTTTCAACCTTCAGACCTTCTGACAGTCTTCCCGGATCAGTTATCTAAACTTGGTGCTCAAGGTAGACAGTCCAACATTGTCCTGTCTGTGCATAAAGATTTATGTAGTTTTTTAAATGCTTTTTTTTTAAATCTTGTGAAAATTATATATCTATCTGCTCTTTAGAGAACTATTACCAAATAGCAACCTCAATTCAAATATTTAACCCTCACCCCCACTTCCTCGATTGTAAAACAATCACTTTCAGCCAATAAAAAGAAAATGTTTTATGTAAACAAACTGTTTAAGGCAGCACCAACAGTCTAGGGCACAATCTTTAGAGTATTATGCTACAGGAGTTGGAACAGAGGGTTTGTTTAAAATGAACCTATTGAAAATGCAGTAAACGGACTAGTTGCAGTTATTTAACTGATACAGGCTTGAAGGAGCATTCCCTTGGGTCAGTCATTAATTTCAGGCCATTGACACTACTTTCTACTGGATGAAGTTTAACAAAAATCTGAAGTAGGCAAATCATTTTGGAACAAATAAAGTACAAGCACTTGGAAGTTGGTGTCTGCTCTCCAAAGACAAAGGTGATTTAAGATTAAGTTAGTATGTATTGATAGGTTTAGCTATGGCACTCATATCACTGTGGTATCTGAGCATGTCATAAATATTAATGAATTCATTCCTGTAACACTTTCGTGAGGAAGCAACCTTTTTTTAGCCCCATTTTACAAATGGGGGGAAAATACCCAGAGAGACTTAGTGACCTGCTCAAGGTCACACAAGAAGTTTGGCAGAGCCAAGTTCTGAACCCTGAGTCCAAGTCTGGTGTGTTGTATGCTTGCTTTTCAGGAAGGCTATTGAGTCCTTAAGACAAAAGTATTGTATTTTATTAAGACTAACTAAAGTATAACTGAATGGCAGGGGTATATAAAATGCTCACATACTGTGTACCTGGTTACTCTTTTTTTAATTCATTGGAAATTTCTGCTCTTCAGCTGATCAGCACACATGCTTCTCTGTTTTCAAGGACTGAATGTTATTTTAGGAATCTTTCAGAATGCTTGGGAATGCTAATTGACTCATGATGCAGTGTAGTTGGTCCAATAAAATATATTACCTCACCCATTTTGTGTCTCCAATTGGCTGATGAGGGAGTTAGTTGTCCTGTTAATGGAATGTCCTCTTTAAAAAGAAAACATTGTACATAAATAGAAAACCCAGATTTCAAAGTGAGCCTGAGCTTCCCGCTACCCAAGGATTAATGGAATAATGTGGTTTTGGTCTTTGTAAGAAATAGAAGTAAATGAGGAGGAAACGTGTAAATCGTTATGCTCTTAGAGACCAAAACGCTGGATGAAAATCATTCACTTTCTTGGGTACACGTAATTCATCATAGCTTGTCTAGTCTTCTAGAGAAATAGAGGCCAAGAACAGTCAGTCCATTATACTTTCTCTTCATTAAGAGAGAGAACTAAACAAAAATTAGTACTTCATAGCAAACTCCAAAGTAGCTTAAAAATGAAGCTGATCAGTAAGTGCTAAAGAGACCTCTTTTCTTTAATATGCCTCACTGTGTTGCAGTATCTAACTATATAGTGCCTAGATAATTAATAGCTTTATTTTGATGCTTGACTAAAGTCAGATCATTTTAGGAGTCTTTTTCCAATTTCAATACAGATTCTGTTTCTTTTACAGAAGGGAGAATATCTGCTTAGACCCATGACGACCTGACTGTATTTGAACTTGTACTTGCTGTCCAAATTGACATGAAGGACATTTTACTCTGCCTGCACCATGCACTACTTGTGGGCTATCTCTTCAGCATGATTAGAATCTGTGTTCTCTTTGGAACCCAACTCTCGCATGGGCAATGGGAAATAGGCATTGAGAACACAATAAGAACTATGTGCTAGATAAAGGTATGCCACTCTCGTTCTGTAGCTGGGATATTTGTGATTCAGCCAATCCAGCCTTGTCTAATATGATGGGCAAACTGACAAAACTAATGAAATCAAATTGAGATCCAGTTCCCAACGGGAAATGCCTGGCACAATTGTGAATTAGCATTACGCTACAAAATACCCTAGATACACTGCTCGCTCTGTAACGTCTGAGAAGGCACAGCAGGCTAAGAATTCCAAAGGGAAATGACTGTAACCGGGTTTCTAGTTTAGGAAAGGGCTGTGTCAAGCAAACCTGGGGCCCTCCTCCAGAGTTGTTCAGTATGGCCCAGAGTTGCGTGGCCCAAGTCTCAGTTTCTCTTTCCCATCCACCAGTTGAAGCTGGCTCAAGTTGTTCTCCCAGCATGGATTTGGGGACTCACATAGGTGGGAAGCAGACGGATGACAATTTCCTCTTTTGAAAAGAAATGGAGAGTAACTTAGTGTTATCCAGTCAGGGTTGAGATAAAAGGGAAGATGTCCCAATTCTCTCTAGGGAGCTCAAGTTATTAGTGTCTCAGCTCTCTCAAAATGAATGAGCGTGTACCTGACATAATATAGTAGTGCAGCATATGTTGCACATAGCATTTCAACCTGTCCTTGGTGGGCTGAGGTAGAGAGGCTACTAGAACCCAGAGGCCCCTTGTGGCTTTAAATATGGGTGTACTGTCTGAACAGGCCAGGGCCACCCGGGGGGGGGGGGCAAGAGGGGCAATTTGCCCCAGGCCCCGAGCCCCGCAGGGGCCCCCCTGAGAGATTTTTGGGGCCCCTGGAGCGGGGTCCTTCACTCGCTCCAGGGGCCCCGGAAAACTCTTGTGGCGCCCAGTCTCCCAGAGCTTCTTCCTCTCCCGGTCTTCACCACCGGGGGTCCTTCCTTTCCGGGGCAGAAGGACCCCCCGCTCCTGAGTTACCACCAAAGCGGTACCTGCCGCTGAAGCGCAGCTGGGTCTTCGGGGCACTTCAGTGGTGGCGGGTCCTTCCGTTCCGGGACCCACCGCCGAAGTGCCCCGAAGACCCGGCTGTGCTTCGGCGGCGGGTCCCACTTCAGCAATAATTCGGTGGTGGGGGGCCCCCGCTGCGGGTCTTCAGGCCACTTCAGCGGCGGGTCCCAGAGCAGAAGGATTCCCTGCCACCGAATTACTGCCGAAGCGGGGGCCTCCCGCCGCCGAAGACCCCAGGCCCCCGGAATCCTCTGGGCTGCCCTGGAACAGGCTGCTTTATTTAGTAAAGAATAGAACTGGAATAACCCAATGCTTTTGGCAATAGTGCTATGGTTGCAAATCCTGACTTGCAAAACCCTTACTGCTCTGTTTCTGGGTCTCTATTGTACATACTGGGATTAGAATGATACAATCAAAGTTTTGGTTTAGTTCATTCCATATTTTAGTTTCTTGTTGCAGAGCACAGTAATATATATATTGAAGTTGGGAGGACATTCTGTAATGTTTTATTGTGAGCCAAGAGAAAATGTGTCCTTCATTGGCCAATACATAGTACTGTGTATCATTATGCTTTCTGCACCACTCCCGAGATAAAATCTGTTTCAGGGTCCACTTTCCTATGTTTTCTTCATGAGCTGATATCAGATAATAGTACTAGCTAACAGAATGTTATAATTTCTATTTTATAGCAACTCCAGGTTTTCAAGAGTATTGGAACATTTTTTACAAAGTTTTAGGGTCCAGTTTATAGAGGTTTTTAAAAAGGAAATGCTGTTACTACAGTGCCATGTCAACATTTTAATGGGCCAGACTGGGCTAAGTTTCTAGTCAAACTGGATGGAAAATATAGTCCTGTTTGGAAAGTGCCTTTCACTCTGTGTGTGTGGGACTGTCCTCATGTGACGTATGTGCTCCCCTCACCATTTTAGGGCCTGATCCAACTCCAATTCAAGTGAATGAGTCTTTCCATTGACCTCAGAGGCAGTTGGATGAGGCTTACATCAAGGAAAGGAAGGTCCTGTTTGTGACACAAGTAAAGCTGGTTTGTAATAAAGTTATGAATGCAAAAGGAGCTGCTATGTAAGAATATTGATATGTAACCTAGCTGCTGAGAGAGGATGCATAACTTTTATATCGGGGTACTGGAATGTTGTTACACACTGTAATACTTGGATTCAATATAGGCTGTGGAAAGCACAAACAGGAAAGCAATTCAGTAGCTTCCCAGATAATACCATCTAGATATCATCCTAGAAAGACAAGGGGCCAAGCTGTTAGTTTCAAGACTCCTGTGTCCGCTGTCTCCAGTGAGTTTCAAACCTTGTTTTTCTAGAGCTAGAACTACCTAATTAAAGGGCCCCAAACAATTAAAGTGTCTTGTAATCCCCTTCACAAGAATCTTGTGAGCAGATGTATAGGGAGACAGGCTGTGGGAAGGAGTCTAGAGGAGCTGGACCTCCCCAGTTCCTGGGAATGGTGAGCCTTAGGGAAAATATAGATATGCATATAGTCTGTTTTGTTGTTAGACTGGGTACTTGCTTGTAGTCCCCTGTGTGAGTGGGAGCCTGAGATCTGTGGGGTCAGAGGTGCAGTTTGCCTGGTAACGCTGATGTTACCCTTTACAAATCCCTTTAAAATAAGGGGAAGGGAGATAGTGTGGCTGCCCTTGAACCTACAGTCATTCACTAAGCATAGGGACTCAGAGTGCTCTGAGAACAATGAACAGAGTGCTCTGAGAAGGATTCTATTGTGCTGTTTTCTATATGCTGATAATGCACATGTAATTATGCACTTGACTGTGGTGTGTGTGGTGACTGAACCTGGGATTTCTGTTTTTTTTCTGCACTGTCTTGCAGTTCAAACTACAGGGTCTGAATAGCAGTGTGCCCTAAAGTGCTGCTCTGTAACTCCTCCCATGTGAACATTCTGAGCACAAACTAAATGGCTCCTAGTTTGTGCTAACATTGTCCTCTTCACTGGGCCTTTTGTGCATGCCCTAGTGTCCAAAAGTTACTAAGTGTCATACAGACAAATCAAATTGCACAAGACCCTGAAGGTTGCACAGTATTGGAATTACATTACCCTTCACTTGTTATGATTTAATTGTAAGAGTTTGTCATCCAATCAGGACGCAGAAACAACTTCCTGTTTCTAACTCAAGAAAGTTAAGTCCAAAGCAGCCTGCAAAGACTTTCAAAAGGACCTCACGAAACTGGGTGACTGGCCAACAAAATGTCAGATGAAATTCAGTGATGATAAATGCACATTGGAAAACATAATCTCACCTATACATATAAAATGGTGAGGTCTAAATTAGCTGTTACTGCTCAAGAAAAAGATCAGGAGTCATTGTGGATAGTTCTCTGAAAATATCCACTCAATGTGCAGCAACAGTCCAAAAAAACAAACAAAATATTGGGAATCATTAGGAAAGGGATTGATAATAAGACCAAAAATATATTGGCTCTATATAAATCCATGATACACACACATCATGAATACTGCATGCAGATCTGGTCACCTCATCTCAAGAAAGATCTGTTACAATTGGAAAAGGTACAGAAAAGAGCAACACAAATGATTAGGAGTATGGAATAGTTTCCATATGAGGAGATTGGGACTTTTCAGCTTGGAAAAGGCACGACTAAGGGGGGATATGATAGCTGTCTATAAAATCGTGACTGGTGTGGATAAAATACATAAGGAAGTGTTATTTACTCCTCATAATACAAGAACTAGGGGTCACCCAATGAAATTAATAGGCAGCAGGTTTAAAACAAACAAAAGTATTTCTTCACACAATGCACAGTCAACCTGTGGAAATCTTTGCTAAGGACAAGACTATACCGGCGTGTTAAAAAGAATTAGATAAGTTAATGGGATTAGGGCCCTACAACAATCTCATGGCCATGGGGAATTGTAGGGCGATTGTAAAATCTGGTCTTTTAGTGCTTTTACCCTGTCCTATTCGGCGCGTTAAAATCGAAAGCTCGGAGTTTGATATATCGCGTCTCGTCTAGACGGGGATATATCGAACCCAGAGCGCGCTTACATTGATTCCGGAACTCCACCAAAACAAACGGAGTTCCGGATTCGACATGGCGAGCCGCGCACATCGATTCGGCGCGGTGAAGACGGGTGAGTAACTCGATTTTAGATATTTGATTTCAGCTACGCTATTCTCGTAGCTGAAATTGAGTATCTAAAATCGATTTTCACGCGTCGTGTAGATGGGGCCTCAAACTGGAGGCCCTGACTCAAAAGAGAGGTGCAGGTGGGTCTCAAGGTTATTTTAGGGGGGTTGCAGTATTGCCACCCTTACTTCTGTGCTGCCTTCAGAGCTGGGTGGCTGGAGAGTGGCAGCTGTTGGCTGGGCACCCAGCTCTGAAGGCAGCATCCTGCCAGCAGCAGTGCAGAAGTAAAGATGGCAATACCATACTGTGTCATTACTTCTGCACTGCTGCTGCTGGTGGCTCTGTCTTCAGAGCTGGGCTCCTGGCCAGCAGCTGCTGCTCTCCGGCCACCCAGCTCTGATGGCAGTGCTGCAGAAGTAAGGGTAGCAGTACTACTCCCCCACCCCCAGTTACCTTGTAACCCTTCTCCCCGCAACTCCTTTTTGGTTCAGGAATCCTAGAGTTACAACACCATGAAATTTCAGATTTAAATATCTGAAATTGTGACATTGACAATTTTTTAAATCCTCTGACCGGGAAATTGACCAAAATGGACCAGGAATTTGGTAGGGCCCTATTGACGGAGGAAAAGTCCATCAATGGCTACTAGCCAAGATAGGCAGGGATGGTGTCCCTAGTCTGTTTGCCAGAGAATGGACAACAGGGAATGGATCACTTGATGATTACCTTTTCTGTTCATTCCTTCTGGGGCACCTGGCATTGGCCCCTGTTGGCAGACAGGATGCTGGGCTAGTGGACCTTTGGTCTGACCCAGTATGGCTATTCTTATCTTCTTATGTAGATGTCCAATTGCACACCACCACCAAGGAATATTTAAACTGAAGCAATTCAGAGGCTGAAAACTCAAGTCAGCAAATACATCTAAATAATTAATGTTTGAGAAATTGAGATAATTTTGTAATTCAAAATTAAAAAGGGGCTAACTAATATTTTTAGTTGTTTAACTAGGCCACAGAGTGCTGCTCAGTAGATGTTCCTCTGCCTCCTCTTTATCACTTTTAAATCTTCTAGGGGAGACATGAAGTACCTTTTGGACTATTCTCTTGTCTCTGAGTGGTTATTCATAACCATCAAACCACTTTCTTCAAGTCTGCTCATTTCTTTATTCTTACCTGAAAATAACGAATAGGCTTCACCTGAGCTTCCCACTGCAAGAGGCAAGAAGAGCTCATTGAAAACAAGCTAACAAATAAAAGTCAAAAGTGTCCTATTAAAACTTCTCTTTTCTTTTAAAAAGGAAGTGACCAATCCCTCCCCCTCCAAGAAAAATTATACTGCTATCACACAGCTTAAAATGTTAACTGTTCAATCACAGCATGAATAAGCAATGAAGTAGCTGTTCCACATGCATTTCTATCAGTCAAGACATTATTGGACACAAAATTGAAGGCACAAACAAATGATACCTTCCCAACTAATTAGAGGCTTCCATGTGGTATTTGTCATTTAGTATCTTTGTTCATGTCCCTGCCATGCACTATACCAAACAACCTCACTTTTCACACTTCCAGAGAGGCAACTCATTTGTGGGCTCCACTTCTTATTTTATGGTTTGACCTGAGAACCTCTTATTTTAATTGAGGACGCCTGCTTTGATTTTAATATAAAATGCTATCCTGTGAGAATGGCAATGTAAAAATGTGCGTTTTTTGTTGACTTGTTGTAATCTTTTTCTATGGAAAAAAACAATTGCCTACTTAATTATCCTCATTAGAGGTTTTGAGTCTGCTTCAGATGAATACACCCTTGGAATAATAAATTGAGAACAGGCACATGGAATAGGAGTAGCAATTTGGAAATGCACAGTCTGGTTTTGTTCCTTTTGGACACACTGTAATTTTAAACTTCTCAGCCCTAAAATACTAATAGCCTGACTATCAGTACAGAATACGCTACATGAGAAGTAGTTCTGCAACTATGGAATGTATTCCATGGAACAAAATTATTTGGTTTTTTGAGAGGCACCAGTTACATAAGACATATTAAAACAATATGCAAGCTAACAAAACTTATTTGCACACATTGTGTTCCATATTGCCCCTTGATCATTCCATTTCATGTTACTGCAATAGTGATGCACTACAGGATTGCTTGAATTTCGTAGAATAGTATGGCCAAGAATTGCTTTGTATTTTGAATTGTACTTTTATCAGACTGTAAACTGACTCTGAATATTTAAAGAATTTGGTTGCTACAGTGATGCCGGAGAATAACTAGAATTTTCTTGTACAATAAATATAAATTATGACAGGTGCAGTTCACTAACTGACACTGTGCCAGAACATTAAAGCAATAAACATCTAATTTCAGTATGGAATTTGACATAAAACAAACTTAATATCTATCATACCAGCACTATACAGGGAATAAGTAATAATGGAGAATGGGCAAACAGTTGTAACACCAATACATGTGGATTCCCTCTAGAAAATTGCCCTGACAACTTAATCCGTTATGATTAAATCTTACACCTGTTCCCTCGTTACCCTCTGATGATACAGTGTAACAAGATGATGGAGAGGTGCGTATTAGGTACAAAAGGGATTTGAGTTGGTAGCTGACTTGTTCGAGATCTGTATCATGACCTGAAAGAGGAAGCAAGTAGCATATTAATGGAATTTACAGACTGTAACTGGGTGTACAGACCCTTTGAAATTTAAGGGAAAACCCTTTGGGCTAGTATTACTCCAATCCAAGTTTGCCTGTGGCATTAGGGGACACTGTCACTGAGAGAGAAGTCGTCTGGATTTCATTGAGACGCCAAAGCTGCTGATGCTGGCTTTACAGCCCTCGTTTGGAGTCCCATGGATAGGATGGGTTGAAACTCCACTCTCCACCACAATGAGGAGAGGTCCTGGTGGGGTCTACTAGTTTCCTTCTCAGAACTTGAAGAGCAGGGCAGGCTGGGATATGTAGTCCAAAATAGTAGCCATATGCCTAGTCCTAGCTTCTGACATGACAGGATAGGGAAATAAGGTAAGCATGTAATCAGTATCCTTCCTGTAATATAGGACACCTGGAGGTAGCCGGGCTGTAGTTCTTTTAAGGTTCAGGGAAAGTAACACACTATTGAAACTGGACTGGAAAAAATACTGTATAAAACAATGCTACAGTAACAGGGAGATGAACTGGAAGTATATTTGGCTCCTTTTTTAAATTTAACTTTTCAGTTTTCTGATTCATGACATTTCAGTTAGTTTAATCTGTTTAAATTGGTGTAATGAATTCCTGGAGAACGGAACTTACTAGTAAAGCTGGGCAGTAAATAGCCTTTCTCAGCTTTTCCCTGCAAAATTTTTCAAGATACTGAAAAATTTCTTTCCCAAATTGGGCTTGAAAAGTTGAAATCTCAAATTTCCACAAACCAAAAATCCCCCCTAATTTTTTATTTGGGTCAATCTCAACATTTTGTTTCAATTTCAACCACTTTATTATTATTTTTTTGTTTCATCTACCTTAAATTTCTAAACAAACAGTCAAAACTTTGAAACTTGTTCTCAGTTTGTTTCAAGTTGAAAAATTTGTGAAAACCAACCCAGCAAAAAGTTTAAATTTTGACATATTGGCACTTTCAGACAAAAAGATGTTTAGTTGAAAAATATTTGACCAGCACTATTTAATTATGCATTGTTCAGGAAAACCATTCAGAGCCACTTATGGAGAGATAGGAGAAACTTGTTCTGTTACTGAGAGCAGGGGATGAGTTAGTGTTTTTTGCCAGAAGATAGGAAGTATTTAGTAAATCCTTTCCTTTAGTAAAACTATTTACGGTCTGATTAGAACAAATTTTGAAAGTTTTTGTTTTGGGGAAAGAGAATCTTATTTTGTCTTTTTTGAATTCTTACAAGAAAGCAGCATTGGGCAAGGAGATTGAAGTGGCTTGTAGCAAGTAAGCGTTTTTTTCTGTTCCTCTCTTGCTTTGCTTCTGGTTAGATTTAAAATTGTTGTACTATAGGGTATTGGTTTTATTGTTGTACTATAGGGTATTGCTTCCATATTCATTTATATATTAATGTACTATTTGTATATTAATGTACTATTTTAATATCCACATTGTCGGTTCATTGTTAATTATATTTTTTTAATCTCATGATTGTTTGTGCAATTGACTTCATTTTTTGTTTTCTATATTTGAAATATTTTGTGTTGCTCTATCACTCTCCTTATCTCTCAGTATTATGCTTCAATGCACCCAATTTTTCCTTCATGCTCTTGGTGCCATTCAGAGAATCCTTTGAGGTCCCCCTTCTAACTTGCTGTCATTCAATGCCATTTTTCCTTTCCCCTACTTTCCGCAACATTCCTGAGTGTCTGCATTATTTCTGCCCTAGTTTTGTTCTTTGTATCATCCCCATTTACATTCTCATCCCCCAAATACAGAGGACCAAATTCTTCCCTCAGGTATGAACATCCAATTCTCACTGACTTAAAAGGAGCTGTGTAGGCTTCTAAGGTCAGAATTTGGCCATTAATTAATTAATTCATTCATTCATTTTCTTCTTCCTCTAATACAAATATTTAATATCTATTGCAATTCCACATTTGCTGGTCACTGGGGCAAGTCACTAGATGGAGACATGACCACAGCCAGTGTATTATATACCATGCTTCTCTGACCTTCTTCTGGCTGAAGCTACTCCATTAGGTCTCTTTGAATAATCCTGGCAATCATGATTATTTTTATTTGTCCATTCAAATTTTGTTTTTGTCTTTACAAGGTGTGGGTAGGGTTTTTGGGAGAGGAAGGAATGTTTGACTACATTTAAAGACTTGTCTACCTAATCTATCTTTCTTGTATACTATGCCCACTGCAGTGATATCCAAGCGCCTTGAAAAATTCTTACAATGGACAAAAGGACATCTCTGCAACTTTCTCTTTCCCTTCCATAGTAGTCTTAAAATAGTGCCATTTACTGTGTATAAATTACAGGTTTCAGAGTAGCAGCCGTGTTAGTCTGTATCTGCAGAAAGGAGTACTTGTGGCATCTTAGAGACTAACAAATTTATTTGAGCATAAGCTTTCGTGGGCTACAGCCCACTTCATCGGATGCATGGAGTGGAAAATACAGTAGGAAGATATACATATACACACACAGAGAACATGAAACAATGGGTGTTACCATACACACTCTAACGAGAGTGATCAGTTAAGGTGAGCTATTACCAGCAGGAGAGAAAAAAACTTTTTGTAGTGGTAATCAAAATGGTCCAAGGAGCAAGGACTGGCCTGTCTCCCAAGATCTGTGAGAGTGACGGATCATCCTTCAGGATAGGTTGTAGATCTTTGATTATGCGCTGGAGAGGTTTTAGTTGGTTTTAGCTGAAGGTGACGGCTAGTGCCGTTCTGTTACTTTCTTTGTTGAGTCTGTCCTGCAGTAAGTGACCTCTGGGTACTCTTCTGGCTCTGTCAGTCTGTTTCTTCACTTCAGCAGGTGGGTACTGTAGTTGTAAGAATGCCTGAACTAGGAGACAGGCCAGTCCTTGCTTACAGACAGTTTCCCAACCTGAGGCAGGTACTCACCAGCAACCACAGACCACACAACAGGGACACTGCCCCAGGAACCTATCCTTGCAACAAGGCCCGTTGCCAACTCTGTCCACATATCTATGCAGGGGACACCATCATAGGACCTAACCACATCAGCCACACTATCAGAGGCTCGTTCACCTACACATCTACCAATGTGATATATGCCATCATGTGCCAGCAATGCCCCTCTACCATGTACATTGGCCAAACCGAACAGTCTCTATGTAAAAGAATAAAGGGACACAAATGGGACGTCAAGAATTATAACATTAAAAAACCAGTCAGAGAACACTTCAATCTCCCTGGTCACTCGATTACAGACCTAAAAGTAGCAATATTACAACAAAAAAACTTCAAAAAGAGACTCCAATGAGAGATTGCTGAATTGGAATTAATTTGCAAAATGGACACCATTAAATTAGGCTTGAATAAAGACTGGGAGTGGATGGGTCGTTACTCAAAGTAAAACTATTTCCCCATGTTTATTCCCTGCCCCCCCCACTGTTCCTCACACTGTTTTGATTACCACTACAAAAAGTATTTTTTGTCTCCTGCTGGTAATAGCTCACCTTAAAGGATCACTCTCCTTAAAGTGTGTATGGTAACACTCATTGTTTCATGTTCTCTGTGTGTGTATGTGTATATATAATCTTCCTACTGTGTTTTCTACTGCATGCATCCGATGAAGTGGGCTGTAGCCCACAAAAGCTTATGCTGAAATAAATTTTTTAGTCTCTAAGGTGCCACAAGTACTCCTGTTCTTTTTTGCGTACAAATTAATCATTGACCCAGGGATATGAACTTGAGTCTTCCCCCATCAAGTGAGTGCCCTGACCACCAGACTGTAGAGTCCGTATCAGTTACTCTCTCTGGCCCGATGACTATTCAAGTATTGATGCACAGTACAACAGCTTCAAACAGAGACACTGAGAGTGATGTACCCCCTATGTCAGTGGTTAGGACACACTCCTGTAA
This sequence comes from Chelonoidis abingdonii, assembly GCF_003597395.2. Taxonomy (NCBI): domain Eukaryota; kingdom Metazoa; phylum Chordata; order Testudines; family Testudinidae; genus Chelonoidis; species Chelonoidis abingdonii. The sequence goes on along the minus strand of NC_133769.1, from coordinate 207,869,853 downwards.
TATGGGAGACCCAAGTTAAAATTCCTGTTCCACATCAGGCAGGACGGAGGGGGGATTGAATACAAGTCTTTCATATCCCAGGTGAGCGCTCTAGCCATTGGGCTGAAGGCTGTAAGGGAGATCCCACTCCCCACACAATTTGTGAACCTATCCCTTCCTTCATTTCCCTTGCTTTTATTTAAAAAATGCCCAGAGACTTAATGTTTTGTTCAACTAAAATGAAATTTTTGTCAACCTTTTTGATCTGCTGAATTTTTTTAATATTAGGAAACCAAACTGACTTCAACTGCCAATGAACGAAAAAATCAGTTTGCCCAGGTCTAGCTCTGTGGTAAACCCTCATGGCCACCCAATTTCTAACTATTGCTCTGGGTGCCACTTCTTTTAATGCCAGTAACGTTCTCTTTTCTTTGCCAGTTTTTAAGGAAAGTGAGTATTTCTTCTGAGTCTTCTCTATGATTAAACTATTTCTTTTGTTCAGCTTCAATTTTAATAATTTAAGTTTTATGCATCTTAAATATTAAAGCTGAAGGGATTTTTGTGCAGGGGCTGGGGTGGGGCATGGGAATAGGTATAGATTCTTTCAATGTAATCCCTATATATTTGTACTCCTCTTGGCCCAAGCACTTAGCCAAAATTCAGGGTCCTGCAGGTTGTTTCCAACAGGAGGACAAATTGATGCTGGAGTCAGGTATTTCTTTGCTGCAATATTGTTTATTTACAAAGACTATACACCCAGTCCTGTTTCCCAGAACATAGCAAAAATAGCAGATGACTTCTTGGCTCACAACTGCAAGCCTCTCTCAGTCAGCACTTTAACCCAAAGCAATCTCTCTTAGCTTTTTCTCAAGGTCAGATTACAAGTGCTTGTCTGGCTGTCTGAGGTTTCTTTTCTCTTTCTCTGGGTGCTTCCATGGTGCTTCTTCTCTCTGTCTCTCTCTCTCTCTCTCTCTGTGCAATCAAATCAGTCAGTCCCCTGAATTTGCATTCACTTGTAGTGAAATCCCTCCATGCACATAGTTTAGATCTCTGAGTAACCTTACATGCACGGTGAGCTTTGTTTTGGCTGGTGGCTCCTATTGCTTCACTTGTCTCTAAACAAAAGGGCATATAATTGTTCCCCCATTTAGCCTGAATGGAGGGCAGCTGTTATGCCCACCAGCTTTAACAAGGTTGGACTCGATATATAGGATTAGACCCCATCAATCTATTTGGAAACTAAATTTAGTACAGTATGGGGGCAGCCTACTTAATTAGTGATTTACTACACCAGAGGTGGGCAAACTATGGCCCACAGGCCATGTCCAGCCCGCCGGACCATCCTGCCCAGCCCTTGTTCTCCTGGCCTGGGAGGCTAGCTCCTGGCCCCTCCCCCATTGTTCCTTCTTCCTCTCATCTACACCGTCGTGCGGGCAGCACTCTGGGCAGCAAGGTTGCGCACTCCTGCAGGGCAGCGCAGCGCAGCGCAGCCGTGTGGCTGTCTCTGGCCATGTGGCACAGCTGCCAGACATGCTGCTTTGAGCAGCATGGTAAAGGGGATGGGAGTGGGGTGGTTGGATTGGGGACAGGGAGCAGGGGGCGGTTGGATGGGGTGAGGGTTCCGGGGGGCAATCAGGGACAGGGAACGGGGGGTGGTTGGATAAGCATGGGAGTCCCAGGGGGCCTGTCAGGGGGCAGAGATGTGGATAGGGGTGAGGGAAGTCAGGGAGCAGGGTGGGGTTGGATGGGGGTATAGTCCTGGGGGGGTTGGATAAGGGGCTAGGGGTCCCAGGAGGGAGCAGTCAGGGGACAAGGAGCCGGGGGGAGGTTGGATGGGTTGAGGAATTCCGAGGGGGGCAGTCAGGGGGCAGGAAGTGGGAGGGGTTGGATAGGGGCAGGGGCCAGGCTGTTTGAGGAGGCATAGCCTTCCCTACCTGGTTCACAATACAGTTTTGCAACCCCAATGTGGCCCTCGGGACAAAGTTTGCCCATCCCTGCACTACACCCTGTACAATCAGTGCTCCAGAATCTACACTTGCTGTCTGAAGGCTTTCTGGGTGGAGTTAAGGGTGCTGGGTTTTGACCAACAAAACCCTAAGTGGCCTTAGATCCCTAAATAATTCAGAAACTGCTTCTCATCCTGTTTCAATACCTGCCATAGTTGGTCTGCAGAGATGCTCAAACCAGGCCTCCCTAGTTGCTGAAAATCACAAAGGTGATTGCTGGCAGAGTGTTCCTCTCTTCTGGAGTGTTCTCCCACACTTGAAACAAAAGAGCCCCAATCTGCTGAGTGGGCTGCCTGGCTCAGCAGTGCAAGGGACCGTCCTGAGAAGGGAGTGCTGTTTGAGGGCTGATATCCACTGAGGGTGAGGTTTTGTTTTATTCTGTACTGTACAGTTTGCTACTCCTTACTTACACTTTGGGGATTTGTTCATGGGACTTATGCTTAACTGTCGGGGTGCTGAAACTTTAAAGATAGGCACACTGTGTGATTGAACCAGTTTAAATAAAGTCAAATATTTGATTGAGTAATAAACTAATTTCTAGCTGTGGTCTGGAATTTTCTGAAGAAATGGGGTTTAGCTGGAAAATGCCAATTCATTGAATCTGAAGTGTTTCTCAGAAATTTTCTGGGTTTGACAAACTTCTGATGACCCCTGGGAAGGGTTCTGATGGAACCCGCACCAGACAAGTGGCTTCCTGCCAGCTTACTTGGTAGACTGCTGGGGTCCCCAGGTGTCCAGGGTCTGTGGCTGCAGAGCAGCCTCACTAAGCCATGGAAACCTTTGGAGCCCCAGCTCTAATGGGGCTTGATTTGGGGCTACCAGGTGGCAGGTTTCAGCTCCGAGGCAGGAAATCTAGAAACCCCAGAAGGTCTTAAGGCTTCTAGGCTCTTTTAAGGCTTCTGGGAGCCCTACTGTGGGACTGAGTTTAGGAACTCTGGCTTTCAAGCTCTGAGGCTCCTGGCTTAGCTGTGGCTCCAATAGCTCCTATGCTTCCTCCTCCCTGTCAGCCCTAATCAACTGATGGGGAGCCGAGAGCCAAGAAGTCCTGGGAGTCAAGCCTGAGCAAAAAGCCTCAGACCATGGGCTCTCAGGAGGTCAATTTTCTTTAGAAATTTTCTGAACAAACTTTTCAATTATTTCTAAACAGCTTTTTGTTTTGAAAGAATTGAAATGTTTTCAGAATTTTGGATTTTCCCACAAAATGGAAATTCTACCTTTTGACCAGCTCTGCCATATATGTCCAGTGCTACGCTATGCACCTGATGGTCTACTGCACCATTGCTTCAAATGCTGCTGCCACACATCTGCTGCAGTGCAGAACAGCACAAAGGGTTTAATTACATCACTTATCTACTCTACACTGACTTTATTTTATGGTAAAATATGATACCTGGGGCCCTCTTGACCTCTGAACTTGCCCTTGATTCATATGTCTTATGATGTCTAAATAAATACTTGATGCCAGATTGGATTCATCAAAGGGAAAAATGGGAAAATATTTTTGTATTTTTAAAAGTTTTATTAATTTAGGTCTGAATTCTTCCTTACATAATCAAATGTAAGGATAGGATTTGGCCCTTAATGTATAAAATGAAGGCAACATAAATTAGAATGCTGATAAATAATCACTAACTGAGTAATGTAATATTTTTTCAATAGAGCTAGTATTAGATTTCAATAGCTTTACAAATTTGATGCACACAGAAATTGTACTATTTAAATATTTGTGTATGTATAGTTTGTCATCTATAAATATTGAAATTCAACTATTACTAGAACTGTTGCTTATCTACTTCTGATATTTTGATTGCTGTAATTTCCTTTTACATTCCAATGCTAAATTAGTTGCAGAATGTGTTGTATAACTCCTTACCCAAACTGACAAAGGACTGTTACTCTCTACACAAACCTGCAATGGTCAAATCTCGTGAAATGCAGTTCAAATAATCTGTAGAAGGTTGAATACTCGTCTAAATCTTTTCAGGCTCCTTCTTCAATTTCTTGTTTACTCTCCTTTCTTTTTCATGATTTTACAATGACCCTCAGAACTTTCTCCATCCTTAGAAACATGCTGTGGGCTCACAGCTCTAGGCATCTGTTCCTCCCTCCCTGCAGTATTTGTGTATAGGCTCTAGACCACTCACTTGCCTCTTCGTTATTTTACAGCAGAAGGAAATTAGGTCTACAATTCATCTATTGTAGAAGAAACTATGAGAGTTAGAATGGAATTTGAAGAACAAATAGACAAGAACATAAAAACAAAGAAATGCTAGTGTATTCAGTGGAACATGAAAGACAGCATATTTAAAATGAATAAAAGGAAATACACAACTCAGTTAGCCTCAATTATGTGGCAATGAGTTTCATGGAGTTGGAGAAAAATGGGATTCAAAAAGGGGTTGGACAATATAGGGATAACATGAATATTTGAGTGGTCATAGCAAGAATCAAAAAAAGTAATGAACAGTTGTGGAGGGGATCTATAGCCTCATGATTCAGAGCATAAACCAATAATTAACAAGAGTTAGGGGGAAACTTTCCCTGGGGCAGATTACCCCATAACTGCTCTCTGCAGGGTTTCTTTCATCTTCCCCAAAACAGCTGGTACTGATCATTGTTGGAGACAGGATTTAAACTACAACTAGATGGACCTCTCCACTGGCCTGAATCGCCATAGTAATTCCTATGTCTAGCTCTCTCTCACGTTACTATGACACCCTCTGCAGACACTGAGTGACCTCACCTTCCTTTTGCCTTTGATCCCACTGTATAATCAGCAGTTATAGCAGCCCCTATTGTGTCTCGCCTAGTATGGTGTGAACTCTAGAGCAAGAGACACCTGTAGACACCAGCAATACGGATCAAGCGGAAAAATTATTAGACTGGCTGGCCTTGTCATAAGACCTTCAAATACAGAGTACATGTAGGGACATTGGACTCATGACTAACACGCCTTGCCTGACTATACTCACAAGTTTGAACCATGAGAGACTGATTCAGAAAGATTTGGAGAGCCTGGATGGACGTCTGGTCCCCCTTTGTCCCAAGAGCGAACAACCCCCAAAACAAAGAGCACAAGCAAAGACCCCTCCACCAAGATTTGAAAGTATCTTGTCCCCTTATTGGTCTTCTGGTCAGGTGTCAGCCAGGTTTACTGAGCTTCTTAACCCTTTATAGGTAAAAGAGGCATTAACCCTTAACTATCTGTTTATGACACAGGGAGACAGGATAATTACTGGATTATACTTATCAAAACGGACGGTTATTAGACCCAGTCTAACACTGTAAACAGGTTCTGGTTTAGGAGAGAAAGTTAAAGTCCAGTCTGGATTCATACCAGCTTCAGGGCCCTGCAACTTGCTCCACATAGGCAGACCTCCTGAAACTCTTCAGTGGATGTTTTTGTGAGTGCTGGGGTCTGCCTACGCAGAACAATTTGCAGGAGCAGGGCCTAAATGTGTTTACTTGTATCTGTAGCATATTGTGCTCTGTGCTGGGAAATGTAGATTGACTTCTTCAAATCAGCTTTAGATCCAATTTTTAAAATAAATAAATAAGTTTGTTGTTTTCTGAAAATGTAGGAGTTCGTTCCAACATCTGTCTGATCTTCTTATCCTTTGCTTGTATTCATAGTCTTTCCTATTTCAAGCTTTCATCTCTTTGTTTTCACCCTTTCTCTGACTGCTTTCATCAGTTACCTCCTTCTCCTCTGTCCAGTGCCATCAGGTGTGGTCTCACTGCTGCTCTCCTGACTAAGCCCCCATATTTTCTGTTTTAATATTTAACAAGTTTTAAGGTACAACAACATATAATTATACTTTCCCCTCTTATCTCAGTTTCAGTTAATTTTTGGTACCTCATCTGTTCTGTTGTTCAGCAAATTATTTTTTTCTATGAAGCATAGTAGAAATAGCTCTTTAATGAAAGATATTATCCCATTCTGGATTTTTTTTTTCTGCAGTATGCATCCAAACAGCTTGTCCATTGTGGTCAGCAACAAAATACATCTGGATCTTCTGTTTGTGTGTATATTATATCGTTACAATTACTTTCCAGGGATTCTTTTTGATATGTGCATGTGGCTTCCATTAAGATGAATGTGTACTAGATGCTACTTTAAAGTGAAGCATTATTGTACAGGCAGATGGATGAAAAGTTAGTCAGGAGTATTGAAAGTTGCTACAGGGGATACCATGCAACTGGAATAGGTGATATTTTCTTAAAGGCGTATCATAACATCTAGTCTGCATCCAGTTCACCTGCATAGCATTTTGGTTTAAATTGTGCATGGAAAAGTTAGGCTCTGTGTAAGGCACCAAACTTAATGTCTGATAATCTTCTCTATTTTATGACGCTGACCATTTGGTATATACCTCTTCATCCTAAATCAGAAACCTACTGGTTATACCTGACCGTCTGTTGAGATGCAGCATAGCATATTAAGAGCTAGTGGTTGTACAGTACATTTATTACTGTGAGTGTCTTGTCTTTGGAGATGAATATTAAAATATGTTAAACAATATTTCAGTTCTAATTATAGAGAATAGCTCTTATAGTTAAATGAACAATGGTGACTTCCACATCTTTTTTTTTCATTCTCTATCCTGTTAACTATCAGTTTTGTTCCCTACTTTAAAGTGTGGCTATAATTAGAAATCTGACTATTTAGAAACAGCACTGTCTTCTTCCTGTATGTGTTCAATTCATATCTGTTTGCTTTGCTAAAAAATATAAAATCAAGTTTTGACTATGGCTGAACCAATCGTGAAGGCTCTGTTTCCTATGTGTTACTCTGAACCAGCACCTGTAATATCTGTTTGCCTGGGCTCGCTGTAAGCCATTCCCTTTCAGTCTTCTAGAAGATGCAGATTCCTAAACCTACAAGATCCCTTCAACCTGCCTCCTGAGATTTCCCCAGAAATCCCTCTCCACTTAGCTTTGCCGTCTTTTAGGTGGACAATCTGCTTTTCCTGCTACCTAATGGGTCTAGAGGATCTCTTCCACTGAGATCTTGTGGGGATGCCAGACCAAACCTCATCTTTCTTTGTAGGGGTCACCATGAAGGGTCACTTGTTCCAACCCATTATGGTCTTCAAAGAAGTATCACGAAACAACTTATTCCTTCCTTATCACCTACCCCGTTAGTGGGCAGGAGAAGTAAGGAAACCTTCCCTTTTACACAGCCAACCAACATAAGATTGAGCAGCAGAAGTAGATAGCACCATATCAAGATTAGCTTTGTAGTTGCTAGGGGTTCTTTATACCCAACATAAGATAATACATTTTTTCAGATAAAGGCTAATATTGAACTCTCTGGCAGATAGTTATTCTGGTCTGATACACAGTAGATACCTTTTTAAAACTTGCCAGTTACCCTGGATAACTTTACTTCAATTTTTACAGAATTCAAGCTGTAGTGAAGTGCAAATGCAGATAATAATGTGACGTTACCTATTTGTCTAAGGTAGAACTGGCTAGTTTTTAGGGTAAATACTATATGTATATTAAATGCAAAAATATATAATGCACTGGTATGGTCGTACAGTTAAAAAAAATCCCAATTTCTAGAAATGTAGAAGTAAAGCTTTCCACTGCCATGTTCTCAAATACAGAACAGTAGGGAGATGCTGCTGTATTAGAGGTCTCATACTATGGATGAAACAGAGTGAGTTTCCTTCTGCTTATTTCTGGTTTTCTGGGTAAAAGGTAATGATCTCCTGGCTTTCCTTCATAAAAGAATAGGGGGATAACTGCCTGTTCTGGCCAGCATTTACCCTCTCAGTATAACAAGATCTATTGCCCAAGGCCAGGGGGAGCTATTGCTGAGCAAACTATAGTTGACATGTTAGCCTTAAACAGTCTCTCTTCTAAACGTATCCAACTCTTTTTACTAGCGCTGGTCAAATAATTTTTTCTACAAATTTCTTGTTACTTTTTAAGAAACTGTGATTTTTTTTCATTAATTGCTCAGTTCTTCTCATTTCATTGTTTGATATACTTCAGAGATGAAAAATACATAAAAGCAAATTCTATTTATAAATGCTAACAGCCTTTGCCAGACAGCAAATTCTAGTTACTGAAAGTTTCACTGAAGTAAATTACTGCTAGTATTTGACTGGTCTTAGCAAGAATACTGGATCAGCAATGGGAAAGGTGATCTAATTCGCTTCTTTCCAGACTAATGGTAATCTTGCTGGCGATTAACTCCTTTGCTTTGTGTTTTGAGATCCATAGCTTTTTGGTTGTTTTATTCTGACAAAACACAGAAACAAATTGTCCTATCCTATATTAGGATCCATTTGCTCTAGTTACCTCCATCAACTGTCATAACAGTTCAAAATTGATTGTGATTTATATGTTTTACAAAAAGAAATTACTTAAAGGAGCAGAAAAGTCCTGAGCATCACTATCATACTACTAAGCTGTAGGAGTAAAATTGGGATATGTGCAGTAATATTTTCTTAGCTGTTAAATGCCCATTTGTCTGTTTTATCTTGCAGTTTTCAGTGAAGATCTACATGCCAGCCTGTATTTTGTCAATGCATCTTTGCAAGAGGTAGTGTTTGCTAGCACCACAGGGACACTGGTGCCCTGTCCTGCAGCAGGGATCCCTCCTGTGACACTCAGATGGTACCTAGCAACGGGCGAGGAGATCTATGATGTCCCAGGGATCCGCCACGTCCACCCCAATGGCACTCTCCAAATTTTCCCCTTCCCTCCTTCAAGCTTTAATAACTTAATCCATGATAACACTTACTATTGCACAGCTGAAAATCCTTCAGGGAAAATCAGAAGTCAGGATGTTCACATTAAGGCCGGTAAGTATGGTTCTTTACTTCATGACTTCAAGTTGGGCTGGAGGGGAGACCATGTATTTCTGGATAAAAAGTAGTAGCCATTGTGAACTGGAGCAAAGACGGTGGGTCTAGAAGGCAATCCCTAGAGTTCTTAATGAAATCAACTGAAACTATATTGGTTTAGCCTATTTTTATAAAAGAGAAGTTAAAAGTCCCGTCCCAAAGTCCATCAATCAAATGAGTTTCTGAAAGATGCCAAGATTCCCAGCTGAACAGTTAGAGATGGGCCATTCATCAGAACCTATTTACTCTTCAGGGAGTTGGGGATGGGGGAATAGGGACTCGCCCTGCACTGTTTGTTTGGGGTGGGGTGGGGCGGGGGCTGGAGAATGGCTAATAGATACAATTTTTGCATAACAAAATCTTCCTCTTATTTTGCCTGTCTTTAGTTGTGATCTGGTTTTGTGACTCAACAGAGATGAACATGTGCATTGAGATATAATAATAAAATGGTATTGTAAATATATAGGAATCGCTTTATGTTTAACTTAAAGTATGCAAAGGATTTTTTGTATTGTGGACATAGCAGTTTGGCAACTATTTTCTGAGTTGACTGAATAGAAAGGGGTGGCACCTAAAAAGGGAGAATTGATTTTAAATGTAATTAGACTTAAATCTATTACCACTATTCTACTAGTGCACAGAACTCTGAACCTAGTATCTAGACATTTTAATTAATCAAAATTTTAATTAAAAAAAATTCTGGGGACAGATCTTCAGCAGGTAGAAATTGTCAAAGAGCACCAGTAACTTCAGTTTACACCAGCTTAATCACCAGTTTACATCAGCATAATTTATACCATCTGAGGATCTGTCGCCTAGAGTATCTGCAGTCCAGTAGCTATATTAAAGAAATTGCAAACCATGCACAAATATGGCGCTTTGGGGTTATAGCTCTTCTTAAGATTCTCTGTTTGCAAACAAGGAAAAGCCAGATAGTGAAGTGCATTATGCCAGTTAATAGTTTCTACTTCCTGACTTTCAGTCTTACTAATGCTAAATATGACTTCAAAGACATGAAAAGTGATCATTAGAAGATACAAAGAAAAACTGACATCAAGAAATTAATGAAATGCACTATCCAAAACATACAGTCTACAAAAATGCATTCATTTTCTGTGCAGAATATACTTTTTTTTGAGTTTTATTGAATCTGTAGACAAGAGATTTGATCTTTTTAGGGAGAGATGTCGTCATATCAGCTTCCCTGTGGATTTGCCAGTGCATCTCAGTCTTTACTTCCTTGCAGTTCTTTCCTTGAGCTTCTTTTAAGTAGAAACTCTAAAGTGTTGGGTAGTTTCCTCATAAAATTTTGCATGCTAATGATGCTTAAAGATTCAAATATTAGTTGCTTATTCTTTTGTGGATATACTAATGTGACTGCCTAAAGAAGACTGTATCTTGAAACCTTGCTAACTGAGGCTCTGATCAAGCAATGAGGTTCATGTAGCTCCAGGGACCTATGAAGCAGCTGAAAATACCTCCATTGTACTCCCAATCATGTACCAGTATATAGGTGTATATAAGAAGTAATTATGAAAATAGGTACTTGAATGTGAAAGCCATTTTCCTGTTCCCTCTGTGGCTTGTGGGATCACCAAGACACCACCTTAGAATCTAAGGATAGTCTATGGCACAAAAGACAGCAATTTTGCTAATAAACATCAATAGCATAAGCAAAGGAAAGAAGGGAATAACTATAGCCTCTGCAAAGTGTGCCTGCAGCTTCTGCACAGCCATATTCCACCCTTTCTCCCCACTGTCAAAACAATTATCCCTCCAGATAACAGCCCAGCCCATCTAGGCCTGCATACAGGGCTTGGATCACAAATCTACCCTCCTTCTCACCAACAAATATCAAGAGCATTGGAGCTGCCATTGAGCCTGATACCAAGCTATCTCCATCATTCAGTCTCAGTCCCAGGGATACGCCCAATCCCACAATTCTGGGAGATATATACCCCTCCCTGCGATCCCTACAGAAACTGGACAATATTTGCAATGTATAGGAACTGGGTGATATCCCTATAAATAGTTTTGGAGCCCTCTAGTGGGCCTTCCTATTTTTAATTGCAGAAGCCATCAGAACCCTGCCAGAGTAGCAGTGTGTACAGATTGCAAGACCTTGTATATTTGTATATAGTTAGTAAACATGGTTATTTGGAACCCAGCTACCAGTGGAGCCCCTGCGTATTATGTTATGAAGAGAGCAAAGAGATGACAAAATGTAACTTCTGGCAAAGACTACACAGTCCCCCAAAAGTTCTAACACAAAATGCTGGATCATATGGAAGCCTGAATATGATTCTGGCTTGGCCACAGCAGAAAAGAGAATGCAGCGAAAAGTCAACATAAAAGCTCTCTCTATTTGGTAATTAAATGCAGTCCTGAGGAAAGGACCAACAACTGGGCCTAAGCCTTACCCCATAGCAGGTAGAGAGGAAAACTGCTGCAAGCAGCATGAAAGCTGGAATGGCCTTTTGCTTCCCGCAGCGCTGCATAAAGTGGGTGCAGTGCCCTCCTTCCCAGCCAATCAGAGGATTTCTTAAAGCTAGACATGTGACTAATGGAATAGTCTAACACAAAGCTAGTTCGTGATTGGTGAGGAGAGGCAACGAATCCCTGGCATCCATCCTGGGAAATCCCTGGAAGAAAACTTAGCCTGTCCACGGGCTATCCTGTGGATTTTTGTGGATGGTGGAGGTGCTCAAAGGAGATGGTTGAGCTGAAAATTTTTTGGCTTTGCATGTAATGTAGCTAAACTCTCTGGGCAGATCCTTACAGGGGATAGATGGAGGTAGGTCCATCTTGCTTTCAAGTTGTTGTTTTCCCAAGCAACTGTGAAAGCTAGAGACTTTTTTTTTTCCCCATGAAAGATGAGTCTCATGCAATCAAATGACTCTGTGATCTGGGGCTTTAAGAAAAACAGCAGAAATCACAAGGGTCATGATAAAATCATGAGGTTTAGCAACATTGTGGATGCATTAAACAAAGAAGTTAGTGCATATACACAAACAAGGACTGTCTCATGCAGTTTTGAACTGAATAATTACTTGTGATCTATCTCAACTCCTTGGATATTGCAGATTCCGAAGATTAATAGTTTGGTTTGGAAATCTGATGACCATGTGCCTTTCCCTTTCCATATGCTAAAATGTCAAGGTCCAGATACTGTAAGTCTCCCTAGCAAGGGATCAGGGAGGGATAGGTTAGTGGTTTGAGCATTGGCCTGCTAAATCCAGGGTTGTGAGTTCAATTCTTGAGGGGGCCACTAGGGATCTGGGACAAAAATCAGTACTTAGTCATGCTAGTGAAGGCAGGGGGCTGGACTCAATGACCTTTCAGGGTCCCTTCCAGTTCTAGGCAATAGGTATATCTCCAATTTTTATTATAAATTAGTTCTGCTTCTGTCACCTGATTTACAGGTGTTTGTGTACATTTGCTTCTTGGAAAAATTGCCCTGGAAGTGGCTTTTTTAATGACATGACATGTTTTTGTAACTGTACAAGTAGTTCAGAAAAAATGTGAGCCATCTTGCACTAGCCCTGTTCATAATATTGTGTCATGATACCTTCTCAAAATAGCCCATGCTCTGCGAGCTATCCCTGGAGCATTAGTGGTAGGAGACAGTTAGCCACATAAAGGAGATCCTTGTGCTTTGCAAGCCCTTCACTGGAGCATGGAAAGAAGATGGTAACTGGCTTCTTTCACATGCGAAGAGGTGTTCCAAGGTTGCTACTGTTAAGAGAACATATGCTTCTGACAATCCAGCAAGTCTGTGATCAGAGTTAGTGACTTTGCCTCATTAATTATAATCAGGAATATATTTTTAGACTAATGATGTCTTAATACTTAATTTTGATTTATTTTATTTTTAGACCTGTTAACCTTTAAACTACATAATTGTCTATGCAGATTGTAAAACTTAAAAAAAAACAACACTTTCCTGTTCATGAGCTAGTGGTTGCACTGTAATTTGAAACCCTTCACTATTTGTACATGCTTAACTTACAATTTGAATCTGGCCAGACACACTTTTTTTTGAGGAGCAGTTGTAAAGAGGTCACCATTTTATAAGTCCATGGCTTCTTTATTCCAGAAATATACCTCTAAATACTGGAAAGCAAATACAGCTACATCCACTTAGAGCGAATGTGCTTATACTTAAATTTTGCTCTGTGAATTTTTTTGTTTAGTTTTTTTGTTTTGTTTTGCAGTGGAAGTAGAGAAAGTTTCTATACAATGGTCCCATAGCACTATTGACATGATTACCTAAGGGCACTGAAATTATTCTCATTGGTAATGATGACTAGTAGACTTGCGTGGCCGCATTGCCTCTTGCTCATCTCTTTGTATTCACTGAAACTGGCCTACCCCTTCTCCAACACCTCTTTTGTAGCTGCATTCTTTTAGTGGTCTCTTCTCACACAGCCCGGATATGAAGCAATAGTGGTATTGAGCTCCTACTGTCTCACTCATGCCACTTTTCACCTTTTCCACTTCTGAACTGTACTCCATCAGACATTAATCTCTATCTCCTTCTCCTGTTAGTTACTGTCTCAGGCTTCTCATCTCTTTTTCATTGATTACAGTGCATGGATTTCCTCTTCTCCTCTTTATCTTCCACCCCTTACCCCAAAAATGCTTAGCTGTTGTATTGACCTGGTAGATGCTGTTGCCTCTTCCACTTTCTACCATCTTCCTTTGACCTTCATCTCTGGATCAATTCTCCAAGCTGCCAGCTGGGTCACTAGTACTATTCCCACTAATATACCTCACTATCAGAGTTTCCCTTTTGTGATCACTACCTTATTTCTTTCAGCATTGCCCACTCCACCTCCGCCCTCACTTTTCTGCTCAACCTTTGAGACCTTCAGTCTATTAACACGCTTCACTTCTCTGCAAATCTGAGCACCCTCCTTCCTTCCCTCTCACGCACCTCTGTTGAGTCCACAGTTAGCACCTTCAACTCTTCTCACTCTCCTCCATCCTAAATTTCTCTCTCTCATCCTTCTGGATGTCCCACTTATCTTCACACCAAGAGAAGATTGAAAGCTTAATTCAACGGAACCACCATATGGGAATCTCCCACCAGTATTGGGGGAGCCTGTGCTTGTTCTGACAAAGTAGAACACCCCGCTTCTGAAGGAAGTGTGGTATAAGAACCTAAAGAAGCTGGCATGAGACAGAGCATCATTTTTTCCATGTGGAGACTGTTTCCCTTGGGAAATGATTTTACCCTTACACCCAGAATTAACTAGAGGATGAACACTGAAATGTTATAGGGTATAGTATACTACTGGAGTAAGCAAGAGGATCTTGGCGTTCTTTCAGGGAGACCCTTCAGATCAGCAGTGTAAAATTATCACAGATTTACCAGCCAAGACACAAAATTTACTTTCTTACCTTGCCATTAGGATGAAGGAAGTCTAATAATATTTTACTTGCCTGCCTAATTTGTCTTTATCCTGAGTGAATTGTGCAAGATCAATGCAAGAACTGGAGCAGGGCATGATCCCACCATTTTGGGTTTGTGGCTTTGACTAAGTCTGCTGTAAGGCATGTGAAAGTGAAAGGAGTGATGGTCATGAGCTCATCTTCTGACTTCCTGTATAAAGGCTGAGGAAATGTGTTGTTTCAGTCCTTGGGGAAATGATACCCACCTGTCTTTCCAGACAGGACTTCTTTCTATTTAATTCTACCTTGGCTTTACCATCTCACTCATTAACAAAAACTCACTATTCTTCCATTTTAGTTTTACGGGAACCCTACACAGTCCGTGTGGAGGACCAGAAAGCCATGAGAGGCAATGTAGCGGTCTTCAAGTGCATTATCCCCTCCTCTGTGGAGGCGTACATCACTGTTGTCTCTTGGGAGAAAGACACAGTCTCACTTGTCTCAGGTAGGCTTTAATGGCTTTCTTTCCCTACTGGATATGGTTTGTGTTTTCCATAATGCTCGATGGTTCCTTTGTGTTGATTATAGCTGAATGATATTTCATCTTTCCACTGTAATTAATGTATAGCACATTTGGCTCTGATGCATCCTCATGATTAGGTGTGACTTGAAGCTTTGAGACAACTCTGGCTTTTTTTAGCTTGCTCCCAGGGAAATTAACATGTATTTTGTTTTACACTAGACACAAAATCAGTATTTCTTGGCTTTGTGGCGTAGTGTTGACTTGATGTTTTTTTAAAAGGAAATTCTGTTTGCTATAGAATTTTTTGTTTTGGGTGTCATAATCTGTTTGTTGGGTTGTGATTGTTTTCTAGTGATGAAGTTAGTTATGGAGTAAAAGAAATCTCGAGTTACATTCATTTTGGTTCTTTTAAATGATATGTGCAATTGACTCCTATATTTCAATAATATTTTTGTACCAGGTATGCCTATAGACAACATTTGGAAGTTTTCACAGTGTGAAAGCTAATATACTATCCACAGACATAATATAATAAACTTTTTGATGTATGCCAAATATATTTATGCATATATTGATGTTAAACTGTATGTTTATAAAAATAACTATCTGCACTGCTGTGTATACAGAAAATTTACTTTGCTGTTAGAAAACTGCAAACTGTCACGAAAATAATTGAATTTTCTAGTTAGGACTCCGCAAAACGTCTACAGTATGTACTGAAAGTATGTATAGATGCAGCAAAGATCTCATCTGAAAAAAAAAAAAAAGAAGACTCCCATTGAACTGATTTAACCTCACAAACAGGTCTAGGAGTGAAATCGTGGCCCCACTGAAGTCAATAGTGGGAGTTCTACCATTGATTTCAGGGGAGCCAGGATTTCACTGTAGCAATCCAACATTTTCTAGCTAATAGTATGTAAGAAATCCATAGAACAACATACGTGTATAGAGACTGTATCACATGGAAAGTTCATGTTGTTGTACTACAGCTGAAATGTGTATTATGTGGATAAACACAGAATACATCTGCTATTATATGCTCAAGTAAATGATGTACATGGACAGGATGTGAAAGTACAGCTGTTGAGTATTGCAGCAATGGGACAATAATCAGAGCTAAATGTCAGTGCATTGTATATTAAGAATGTGTTTATACTATGCTACAGTATGTGCTGAAGTGAGCTGAAGATTGTAAGTTCCTAGGTTAACCACCCTCCATTTTGGATAAACGTGGTGCTGATAGAAATGGAATTCTTTGTTTCTATATATCTTGTTTTCTAAATGTGACTTCCTGTCTCTGGTAAAACTATTGTTTAAAAGGTTTTGTCCCTTCATAGATATTTTTGAGACAATATGAAAATAGATTCGTTTGGTACAGAAATGTTGTATTTTTAAGTGATCAGTCACCTTGTCCACTGATATGGGTATAGTTTAAGTGCACTAAATTACTTTAGTCCATTTTTTTTTACATTGTCCCATGTGGGCTGTGATCCAACTATCTGATAGTCATGGGTAGAAACCTGCACCCATGCAGACTGCCATTGAACACAAGGACCTGCCTCCCCGGATCCAGTTATAGTAGTTGAGACTCTGGGATCGCAAATAAAATATAGATGATGTGATTTGTGGTCATGCATTAAAGAACAGGATTGAGCCATTAAATGTTACAAATATCTTCATTATTATTGTAACCTGTTAAAAGAATATATAATACAATTAAAATTACCAAACAGATAATTACATGGGTTTCTGTTTAATTTTTATTAATCTTAAAATAGTCTATTAAGCTAGATAATTTAATATTATTAAAAGGTCCTTCATTCTCAATTATCAGGTCAGAACATCTTGAAAAATTTCATCAATGTGAGTTGTCTCCTCACAGCCTGATTCCTACCCTCTTGGAACACCACCACATCTTTGGATGGCTCAATTTTCCTCATAATTCTGAAATCTAGAGTACAATATATGTTTCTGCAGCCTCTTCCCTACTATTGTAGAGGGAAATGCTGCTCCTCTGGATGCCACAATGACTACATAGTACATAGAAACAGTTTACCTAGTTAGTCAAGCCTCTGCCTTCAACATCTGTCCTTCTAGTGACTGAAAGATGATTAGGGGTATGGAATGGCTTTCATATGAGGAGCAATGAATAAGACTGGAACTTTTCAGCTTGAAAAAGAGATGACTAAGGGGAAATATGATTGCAGTCTATAAAATCATGACTGGTGCAGAGAAAGTAAATAAGGAAGTGTTATTTACTCATAACACAAGAACTAGAGGTCACCCAATGAAATTAATAGGCAGCAGGTTTAAAACAAACAAAAGGAAGTATTTTTTCACACAACACATAGTCAACCTGTGGAACTCCTTGTCAGAGGATGTTGTGAAGGCCAAGACTATAACAGGCTTCAAAAAAGAGCTAGATAAATTCATGGAGGATAGGTCCATCAATGGCTATTAGCCAGGATGGTGTCTCTAACCGCTGTTTGCCAGAAGCTGTGAATGGACGATGGGGGATGGATCACTTGATGATGACTTGTTCTGTTCATTCCCTCTGGGGCACCTGGCACTGGCCACTGTTGGAAGAGAGGATACTTTGGTCTGACCCAGTATGGTCATTCTTATGTTCTTATGAAGGAACATAATAATAGTCCTTTATTGATCAGCTGGGCCTAAAGATTTTTTCTCATAGGACTTTTGACTTTTTTAATTGATGAAGTGGCATCCATTAAAAATCTTCTTCTCATCCCAAAGCATCTTTATAGACACAGATAGCAGTACAGTATCACCATTCATTCCTGTCTGTGTCTTGTTCCTCCATTAAATCCAGTCTCGTTATGTCCCTAGAAGAAAAAAAGTATGGATCTGCATTTCCGTGAGCTGGATAGAGTGGATTGGCCTAATAAGCCTTTACATCTGGAATTTATTTGTTTTAAAAACAGTACAGCAAGCCTTTTAAAAATGAAACTTAATACATTTATCGTGGCTCTGATCCTACAATAGTATATCTGAAAAAAAATTGTGTGCAGTCACAAAGCAAGTAAAAACTATCTATTAAAACTGATGCTCTTTAAAAGGTTGTTTAGTGTATCTTGCTATATCATATAAAATAATTTAGAGAATCTAATTTCTGAGGTTGTCACAGTACAGATCAAATATAAAGTCTATATTTAATTACAGTTGTTCTGATGAACTTCTCAGTATCAGTGTTAAAGGGAGGCAGGGAACATCAGTCCAGTTTAACTAGAATGACTGTAGGATTTGCTGTTTACTATCACAGTACTTTAGCAGCAGCTTAATAGTGCTAGCTTTTTAAAAAGCTGACGCGTTTTATGAGACAATTGCCTTGATTTTTCTCCATGATCAATTCAACAATAATATGGCCATGAACTCAAATGGTGGATATTGATTGACCTCAAAGGCTTGGATTCCCAGTGCTGATTAATAGGATGCTAAGACATAACAGGATTATTGATCTGTTTTCCACTAGTGATCAATATTTTGAGGGAAAATGTATACTAACATAAGTACCAAATATGAGAACAACTTTCCTATATGTGTCTGATCAACTTTTGTGAAGTGTTGAAAAGAAAGAGGCAATAGTATGTTTTTGCATCTGACAATTTAATATTAAAACATTAGTGACAGGATAGGATTATGGCTGATTATCAGTGAGTAGTGGATGGCATCAGAAAGGAAAGTTAAAATGAGCAGAAACCATTACAAGGAATCTGCTAGGGATGTATATTTACTGGAGATTATCACAGACTGTATTAGACAAAATGTCATGGAAACAGTGGGATAAAACTAAGTATACAATATGGTGAAAGGAAGAAAGTTGAAAATCTCCCATAAGGATTATCTTTTGAAGAACACACAAGTAAGACAGCAAGCGTAGACCCATGGAGGGAAGTGTGAGACTTCCTAAAAAAGATAAACAAGCCAGCATGCTAACAGGTGCTGCATGTTCTAGGTTTAGAAGAGTGATTTTTGCTTTTTTATTGGTTACACTTGCATACAGTCCTTTCAGATATAATCTAGAGTGAACATTTCAGATGCTAAAATATATGGAGACCCCATCTTGAATTTTAGAATAAAGGGACTTGCAAATGAGCCATAATCCTTGTTTCAGATGCTCTGCTATTACACAGTATGTTAGGTGTCCCTTTTTCTATGTAAAACCAACTCTCTGCTTGCTTGCTTGCTTTAAAAGCATTGCTGCTCATTATATATACCAAAATCTAGTTTTTTAGAAGAACACTTAGGAAATATGTCTTAGCTCAGACAGTAGGAGCTTTGTTGGTTTCATAATGATGCAACGTGCTGGACATCTGTAACTTTATAATCTATTGGGTAGATTCTGCTTTTGGTTGTGCATAAGGAGGTCCCACTGAAGTCATCTGAGAGCAGAAAGCTGCCTATAGAAACTTTAGTGTGTAATAAAGATATAATGCACAGGACTGCTGGTAAGAAAGTTTCCTGGTTCTGGTGTCATGCCATGGATCAGGGTTAGTGCAAAGGTGTGGAGGTAGAAGGCCACTAGAAGGCATCCCCAGAAGATAGGCCTGGACCTTATCTGGAGCTCTGTCGCTAACAGATTCCCCTTCATTTAAAGCAATAGTTGCCTGTTTAATAAAAATAGTGAATATGTGTCATGAAAACTTTTTTCCACAATTTTTTCAATGAAAATTTAAAATAAAATCAATTTTAGAAACTACAAACAGAAAAAATATATCCATTCAGACAAGCATTTGCTCATCCATCTTTCCTAGCACTAACAATTCTTAATCACTTTTCCCCTGTAGTACAGGCCTTGCCTAACAACATTTGAAATGGGAAAAACAGGAAACTGTACAATAGTTTGGAGCAATTTTAGAGGGACTTGCACTTGTGTCTTTGTAAGTATTATAGCTAGATCTTTGAGACCCACACATGCTTTCTAGTGAATCATGTCTTGCAGGTCACACTCAACATGAAAACTTAAGTAATCCTTTGTTGTAAATCTTGTCATGTGACTACTAGCTAACTTTGTACATACAAAGTTTCTTCTGAGTCCTTACTGTTTTCCCTCATGAAATTACCTCCACAGATTGCCACTCCATTAGAATCTGGCACTGTGCTGTGTTGATTTTGCAACTACTGAAAACCATTTTTCCAGAAGAGCCTAAAGAATGCAGTAAAGCACATTTGTGCAGTGACAACTGAAAACAAAATGTAATGCATGGTGCTGTTGTGTTTTCCGCTGCCACTGCTGCCCCACCCCCCATCCTCTGCATTCATTCACCAAAAGGGGACTAATGCTTGGTCCTGGTCTCTGCTCAGTTCCGAACTGTTGCTCTGTGTACTTCAGGCTGCCCCAACAAACAGCATAGCCAGATGGGGAAGAGGACAGGCAAAGGCAAAATAGTCATTGATTCTCTCAGGGGTGGGTGGGTAAAGAGTAGCTCCATATCCCTTCAATTGTTGATCAGTTCCTGGGATGAGTGGAGGACAGGAGTGGTGACTGAAAGGGGATTATTAAAAGGGGTGAGTGTAAGAGAACAGTGAAGGGACAAGGAAGGAGAAGATTAAGTGGGGAAAAGTGAGGAAAAGAGTGGAAGGGAAAAGGTTAAATAAACTGTAATTGTATTGAGAGAACCTGTCTTTCTGGGGGTTACAGTGGTATGAGACACAAAAAAATTGAAACTTTATCTGCTTTTTCTATAATATTCAACAGACAAGAGAAAGCAGACACTGAAAAGACAGCAGAAAGGATGTACTATGATATGCATTAGAAGAAAATGGAAGTAAAAAGAGAAAATATATACACAAAACAGCTCAATAATGTTGTCTATAAAAATCTTTATATTAAAATATTTGCAATATTACATTTTTGAAGGGGTAGCTGTGTATAATCTAAACACACACATTCTTTATATCTTTTCTTGGTTTATTCTGAATACCACGCTAGCTAGATGATGAGAACTGTGAGGGTTTTTTGAGATTTTAATGGACCTGTGTAGTTTAATGAGGTTAACAAGAGGTGCATGGACCCTCCTGTGTAAATTCCCCCATTTTTCCTGTCTAATAACAAACCTTGAAAGGATCTGAGTTGTTTGAAAAATATAATAACTTTAAAAAGGTACAAAAAGAAGAGGGACAGTATTTATTGTGGGGATTTAATTAGCAGTGAAAGAATAGCAGCTTTGAATGAAAGGTATAGAACTATGAAAGGTAAACAAGTCCCTGAAGGGCTTTGATTGACACAAGGATGACAGCTGTTGAGTCTTTGAGCCTCTGCACTTTCCATGGGCCATAAATAAGACACAGTGGACCAAGGCTTGAGAATGTGTCACTGATACACAATGACCTGCATTTAATGTAATGAATTGCATAATTTACACTACATTCTTTAAGTCTTATCTTTAGAAAGCTCCAAGGGTTCTTGGATCTCTTTCCACCAAGAGTTCTATGAATTGCAATGACTGATGGTCAGCAGTCCTGTTTGCCAGTAGTTACCACATAGTGGTATCTAAGATCTGTACTTATATTTGGAGATCATGGCAGCATCTCAAAGTCCTTGGGGTGATTATTTTCTCCTTAATAGTGAGCGCTGTGCAGGGCTAAAATAGGTTAAATTTTCTGATGAATATTATTCATGAATGTAGATAGTTTTCTATATAAATTAGTCCTTTAGAAATATTGTCAATATAGAAGATGGTCCCACATACAAAGATGAGATCCAGATTTAAATGCATCCAAAATTCACCCATTTCTCTCTAACAATCAACAGCCATATAACATAATTTCAAATGTTCTAGCTCTAAGATTTTTCATTGTCCAAGCTGAACAGAATAAAAATCTAAATTGCTAGACCTAATGTTGACAGTAAAAGAGGTTTAAACATATGTAGAGTTTTTGAATAATCTAACATAATATCAATAATGCAGCTAAGGAATTAAAATAGTCTTTTAAATTGTAATACTATACAGAAAAATGCCACAACCAGACTCCTCCTCCCTTTTTTTTTTTCCAGGGCATGATTTCAAGAGTTGCTGAGCACCTGCAACTTCTCTTGATTGCTAGTGATGTTAATAGGAAGTTCAGACGCTCAGCATTTTTCAGGATTGGACCTTAAGTTTGCTGCAACAGCAATGTGTTTTCCAAGCTTTATGCAGATTGTAAAGCTCACTCATTTCTAAAACTGATATTGCTTCTTAGCTTTCTCTTCAATAAAGTTATTTTCCTAAGGAACCATTAGGGAAAAGTAACGTACTGCATTATTTAAAAAATGCGTGGTTATTGCATTTGCAACTTTTTCTACGTTGGGTAGTAGTGTTTAAAGAGGGGATTATCACATTATAGAAATTAGAGATGGGAAGGATCTATTAGGTTTTGTATACCTCTCCTGCCAATCCAAGTTTGTGATATGTTCTCCTCTGACTATGTAGTTCAGTTTTAGCTGACTCAAGCAATGTCGTTTCCCCCATTCGTTGGAGAATCTTCCCACTGGCTGATATACAGTATCTATTCCATTTATGTTTTCCATTACATTGTATGATAATCTGAGAACCATGCTAAACTGTGGGTGGGGGAGGATATGTCTAGATACGAGTGTGTCAATAGCAGAGGACACAGGAAGGAATAATGTGTCACATGACTTTCTGCTACTTGGTCCTTGAGTTGGCTATGGTGTTCATAAGGAAGCCTTGGAATTTAACTGGAATTGTTAATCTTTGATGACACACCATGGTGACTAATGTTTCCTGTTTGTGAATTTGGGTTATGATGTCTGATTGGCGGAGTTAGTGATCCGATCAAGATAGAGATGTACTTCCATCTCCTATATCCACTTTTAGATTAAGATGTGAGCAATTACATGTGTTGATCAGGCAATTCATGGTCTATAGATGTACAGAAAATTTTGGACCTTTGTATCAGATGTGTCATCTCCATGGGCCTGAAGTTTCCTAAGGCAATGAGTTTTTGGGACTCTTCCACAGTCTCTCTCAGCTTTTCTGTGAAAACCTTCATGATCTGGAGGTCAGTTGTTTGGCATGACTTTTAACTTAGATTTTGTTGACTTGCAAATAAAGGATACACTTGAAATATTCTGACTTTTTTCCCAGGAAAGATTCTTCTTCTTTAGGAGTGAGACAGCTACTCTGTTTCAATGCATTTTGGGCCTGGTCTAAAGTTCACTGAAGTCAATGGGAGTCTCTCTGTTTACTTCAGTGCATTTTGGTTCTGACCCTCTAACATGATGATGTCTGGAGTAGCCTGGAGGGATGCTATGGACTAGTACCAGGTCCGCAGTCATCTAATCATGTTTTGATAATGTAGACAAAGGGAAAGAGGGTTCATTGGATTTACGATCATGGATATTGAATGTTTTTTTACTGTAGAGCTAGCATTGCAGAGAGAGCATATGTGCAAGAGGTGGGATGGGAGCTGTGAGAGCAGTGTTTTGTTTTGTGTTTCTTAGAGTGGCTACAGATGGAGTGGACGTAAGTAGTACAGTTATTTTCTTTCCAGATAATAGCTGACCTTTCAGACTTTTCACCCCCAGCCCCTTCTTCCTTTTAGTATTGGGAATGTGGATGGATGCCTGTGGGAGGTTGGAGCAGGAGGCAAGGGATTGATCAGAAAGGGATGTGTAGACAAGTGGACTCACCCCTGTGGCACACCTCCTGCTGGTGACTTTCGGGAATTAGCTCTTCCAGCTTCAGAGTGCCCTCTGCAGGCCGGTGATCCGCCTGTTCTCTGGGCCCCGTGTCCCTCACGGACCTGGTGCCCTTGTACCTGGGGTGCTGCTCCCTAGCAGTAATCCCCTCTCTTTCTTTGGGTCTCCCCCTCCCAGGGGAACCCCCACCCTCTATCCTCACCTCACCTCAGTATATGGCTACTGCTAGTCATTGTCTAGCCGCACAGCCTGGGGCAGGCTATAGTATCAGCCTACTCATCGCTGGCAAGGTTGGGTTTGGACCTGCTGCCTTGGCCTACCCCTGGGCTGCCCGCTGTAACCCCCAGTACCTCTTGGCCTTATGCTAGGCTGCAGCCTGGGGCTTTCCAGGCTGGAACTCACCAACTCCTCTGCCTTTCCCCAGCCCTGCTCCACTCAGGTACCCTGTCTCTATCTCCCTGTAGCCAGGCCCTTCTCCCTCCATAGGCAAAGGGAGACTCCTGAGCTCCTGGCTCCCAGCCTCTTTATACAGGCCAGCTGTGTCCTGATTGGGGCATGGCCCAGCTGCAGCCACTTCCCAATCAGCCCAGTTTAGCAGCTCCCAGCCACAACCTTCCCCTAGAGCTGTTTTAAGCCCTTCAGGGCAGCAGCGGGGTAACCACTCTGCTACAGGATGTACCAAAAATCCAGGGAGCAGAAATCTGCCCCACTTTTGGTTACTTTATCTGTATTACACTAAGTGAAAGGACACAGCTGTGGGTGAAGGTACTGTAGATATTTCAGTACTGAAGAGTGTCTAGGAAGCAAATGGCACTTTTTTTAGTTATTTTCCTTTTCCCTCATTTAAATCTTTCCACCCCATCTCTTCCCTCTTTCTTCCACAGCCTTTTTTTTTTCTTTTTCCTTTTAAAGGTAAGGAGCATAGGAGTATTGACAGGATTTGAATGTCTCTGGGTGAGGGATCTTGCACAAAAGGAGGGGAAGAAGAGGTGGCATGAGTACCTTGGAGAGGAGAAGGGGCACTGCCCTTTCTTCCTCCTTCGAGTGAGGAAAGAGAAATAGTGAGGATCTTCTTCCTGGGTCAGGTCTTCAAATATTAGGAAGGTTTTCCTGACACTCAGTCTCTATATATCTTTCTAATTTAATCCCGTTCCTCCTCGTTACAACACTCTCCCTTTATTGTATCACCATCCTTGGAATATTAATAGGCAATTACATGCCACACTCCCTAGTCATTATTGCCTCACCAAATATAAATATATGCATAATAATTAGTTTTTCCAAATGACTGAGTCCTTTCAGTCCTTAATCAATTTTATTTCTCTTCAGGTTCTCCTTCCAGTTTTGTCCACATCTTTCTGGTACTGAAAGGCCCAGAAAGTAGCACCATGTTCTAGGGCCTGACCTGTGCCAAAAAGAAAGGTGCTTTCACCTTCTCAGACTATTGCATGATGATTCTAATATATGGTCTATGGCGATGCTGCAGTACAGTATGTATGGGATAACCCTTCATGGAGCTCAGCACAGGCCTAGCAGCCTGTTGCGCAATACATCACGTTACAAGACATGAGTGCCAAACTGTATTGAGTTTTGGTTTTGATTTTTTTGGGCTATCTTATTATTTTGTACACTGATGTTTTATTTGATATCCACAGTCACAAATAGGTACTTCCAGCAATGTTTCTGTCTCTCACTGGAAATAGCTACACATTGGATTATTTTCTCCCAGACGTACCTGAATTTATCTGTATTTTTCCAGGTTAAATAACATATTATTGCCTGCCAGATTTTTCTTGCAACTCTGTCTCCCCGTCCTCTGTCCTCTTTCTGGAGCTCATAGCATTGCCAAATATTCTGTACTCTTAATTAACATGGTGTTTACCCCTCCCCTTCACTGGATCTTTATTAAAGATATGAATTAAGATAGAATGGACTATTAAACTTCACAGTCGCTCACTGGACTCCTTTCCTGTACCAGACACATTGCATTCTATTATTTCTCTTTATTTACAATTCCTCAGACAGTTTTTGATCCATGAGACTTTGCTTATGTGTTCAAGGCACTGTCCAAGACTTTAATTTGTGCACATGAGACCCTGTCCAAGCCTATAATTTCTGCATGGGCTCTACTCATTCAAGCCCCAATCCCATGATGTGTAATACAGATGCGGATGGGTGTGCTCATCTGTGTGGATCTAGCCCTAACTTTGCAATTCTATCAAAAGTAGTGATCATACCATTATTTTTTTTTATTATCCCATGCTGTTAGCTGCTTATGGATCTTGTTACCCTCCTAGATATTTATGTAATTTTATATATGTTGGTGAATAGATACTGAGTATCCTCTGGGTTTTCAAGATGATTCCAACAAAATTCTGAAAGTGACATGAGAAAAACATCCTGTGATTACTGATGGATTTGATATGAAGGGATGAAATTGACGTATCAGCTCATTCATTTTAATGAAATAATGCCTTACTGCTCAGAAACTATTACACCATAAAGCTGTTGTCCTATAAAAATTTGATTTTTATTTTTTAATAATTTTAATGGATAATACCAATGCTTATTTTAAAGCATTTTCCCCTATTATTTATTTATTTATTTAATTTTTCACAGTTGTGGGAAATTATTGGGAGTGGGTGTCAGACAAAAATTATGTAATGACAGCAGACATTGAGTTTCAAAAAGTTAAAACTTTATAACTATTAAAACATAAACTGTCAACATCATATGTCAAAATACACAAAGTAAATATCTTTAAGTCAAACTCTTAAGTTCTCAAACAGCATTTTGCTTACTTTGCCTATCTGTAAATTTCTATTATCATTGGTGGAAATGTATATGTATTGATTGATGTGTGTATGGTGAAACTGGCTTTTAGTGATAAATATCTGTGGTTTAGCTGTGATTTCAAAGTGGTAAAATGTAGACACTTTCACTAGCAATGATGTCTGACCTGTTTTTTATTTTGATATGGAGTGAATTCATAACAACTGACATTGACATTGATTAAGCTTGAAATGGTATTTTCTGGTGAAGTTTTTTGACCAGTCTAACTGGTTGAAGTAAAATAATTCCATTAATGGGTGTAGTACTGTTGCCATGGATAAACCTTTCAATGTTCAGAGGTTCAGACAGACAGACATCCAAAATTCAGATGCTTACTCTGATCCATCCATCTCTCTTGAGAGTCAAAATTGAACTGAAAAAGATCACTAGAAAATCAGTTCTGTTGAGATATCTGGTACCTCCTGATTTCACTCTGGCTAAAAATATCATAAGAACAGCTTTTCTTCTGTTTCTTCACTTTGATCTCCAAAATACAGACCCCAATAAAATATGTATATTTGTTCAGTCTAAGTTTTAGATGATGAGTCATTACTTAGGAATATAGGTCATTTTGTAACCAGTGGTCTGTGCAATAATTACAAGAACTTCTTACTCCTAATTTTCTGGGAGAAGAACTATCCTCCTGCTTGATGATAATTGATCATCCTGTGTATACACAATAACAGTTAAAACTTTTTGGCATTCAGTAAGAGGCTGTCCCATTTTTTTTTCTAGTGATTTGTTAGAAGAATTGAATCTGTTGGCTTTCTTGTAGGGGAAACTCTAAACAACTATTTTAATACAAAGAAATGCATTATACTGTCAGTATATTTCTCAGCTTTTAGGCTACTGCTTTTTTAGTTCATATCTGCCCAATTAGAAACAAAGAGTGTTTGTTTTTATCATGCACTCAAATGCTATTTATGTTGAACTACTAAAAATGTTTACTCTAGGCCACAGAGACCAACATGATGCCATACTTTCAGCTGACAGAGTAGTATGATCCACACAGACCTGTCAACAAAAGCAGGTCAGCAGGATTGTGCAAGGAAAAAAAATCAATAAATCTTTGAATTAATCATGCAGCTGCCGGAGAGAATTATGAGTGCATGAAATGAAGTATGTAGGTATATATCTATGGCAACTATTTTTTTTTCTATCTCAGTTCAGTCTTTCTTTCTGTGCTTATCTGTTTTTTTTTCTATTTTAATGGTCCTGTGTCTATTCCAATATGTTCTTCCAACATTCAGAATCCATTTAAAACCATCTAATCAAATTCAGTTCACAGAAAAATGTGTATTAACTTTCTCTGTACTGCCATTTTTCTCCATCTGAATTTTATTCAAATTGATAATAATTAATACAAGAATTTTAGCTTGATATAAAGCGAAGATTTTTCCATCTCGTGCAGTAAATTGGACTGAAAACAACTGATGCTTCATTGCACAGAAGAGTTAAAAATTCATGTCTGCACTGCTGATGTCTCAGGTGAGCCACTGTCCTCATGTCTAATTGAGCACTTCTGCGGCAGTGCAGTGGGGTATGAGCTTTGACCTCTCAGGAGAAAAAAAATCCACACCTGTGCATGAATAGCAACCCAATTTCCCCATCTGAGTAGGCTGTTCTGAATAGTATATCACAGACAATCACAATCAGTAAGCTTGATTTCTAACTGTGTGTATTTGAGCCCTGGCTTCCAAATCTGGATTACTGTCAGAAGCATGGGAAACTTTTTATATATATATATAAAAGTAGGGAGGGAGGCACTGTGGAGAATAATTTGATGCTAGTGAAATTTATGAGCTGATTGAAACTAATTATGAATTAACATATTCATCTTTTCAATAGATCTTTGTGGTCTAGATTATAAACTTTAGTTTCATCAGATTTTTTTTTTTTTGAAGGATTTATCCTTAATTACACTGCAGTGGTTTTAGGTGGATCATTCCATATATCTTCCTCTAGCAAAAACTTAAGCTTTACTGCTGCCCTGGTTTTGAGTCTGGTAACATGGACAGCTGATAAAATTAATGCTCCAGGGTCTTTAAATCCTACTGTCAGCCTGCTTTGAGGAAGAGACTCTCCCACCTCCCCACTCCACACACGACATATATCTACTTCTGGAAAATATAGCATGTACAACCAGTAGGACGTTATCTCTGGCTCTCTGCCTAAGGATCAAGTCTGGCTAAATTCCATTTGGGGAATGGCCCAGCACTTGATGTTCACTCTCACTGTACATTCAAATTAATTTTCCTCTTTTATCCATGGGCTTTCTTTTCAAATAGATGGTGATACTCATAAATTCCCTGAGAACGATCACCCTGCTACTTGTAGAAGGTCAGAGCAACTCAGTTCAGGGATTACATGTTTCAGCAGAGAAAACAAAGTTGACTTACAGCATTTTTCTTTCTGATCATATTTGTTGTGGAAAAAATAAATTCCTTCCAAACATCTGTTTCCAAAAGGAGGACACCACATTACAGACACACTCTGAGAAAGGTATTCAGAGTCAGGGAATAAGCTGAATTTGGAATGAAAAAAATCTCTTTGGGGCTTGTCATTTTTGTGTCTTTTAAACACCTTGGTATTTATATAAATAATAAAATGTAGGGGGTTATTCAAAGGGACACAATATAAAAATCACATTTCTGAGTTGTGTTTTTCTACACTGTTGGAAGTAACTCTCAAAGCAGTCATTGAGAGATATTTTTCTTTGTTTGTTTTTATACTGTTTACTTTGTCCATTTATGCATTCTGTGTGAGTCGGCAACACAGAAGACAGAGAACCATTTATTTGAAAATAGAAAATCTGTGGTATATTTTTATTACAATAATATGACTGAATAAATTGGTGCCATGTGCAAAATGATTTTTATCTCCTGTTTTAAAAAATTGGTTAGATTTCATATGATGGCGATCCTTTAAATGTAAAAAATAGAGTATGTGGATTTTTAAAAAAGAATTAAACTATGTAAAATACTATTCAATGCAAAAAAGAAGAAATTGTCCTTACAAATGAAATAACTTGCCTTGAAGCAAATTTCTCATTTAAAACAAAATATCTGTGCGAAGTCTTAGATCTGTATGTTCAGCCTTATAATTTGTATATGTGCATGCAGCATGACTTACAATAATCTTTTTATTGCAATTCATTTATCTGAAATCTCATTCAACTTCCTCAGTACTCCTGCAATAAAAAAGCATAAGCAATTAATAGAGTGAGGGAGAGGTTGGAAAAAAGAACATAGTGAAACACAAGGGATGTATCAAAGACTAATACACTTGCACCATATTATATTTAAATATGGAATGCAAGGCTGGGAACACTGGTGAAGTAAGAGGTTTTGTGAGCTTCATGGCCTTTTTTTTTTCAAACATTTTTGGTTTCATAAACATATTAGTGTTTCATAAAATATTCTGTCCCTGAAAATTACCCCATGCTGATATTTAACATTCAATGAAAAATCCCAACCATTTCTACCCAAGTGGAAGTTATATGCCTTGCCCAAAAGCAACTTTAGAACTTTGCAACAGAAGCGAAAAAGAATAGAAAGTCAATAGTATAACCAGTGGTACAACAAATACTCAGCATTTTTAGGGTGGAAAATAGAAAGATCTCCCCTAAATATCATAGTGGGACAAATATGTACATTCTGTGGTGCTGTGCTAATTTTTAAAAGGATTTAAAAAACTTCTCTACTACTTTTGCCTAGCCTGCTTTTCATATCCATTATAATTTTGTTACTGGAACAGCATTATTAATATTAATGCTTTGCAGTTCAATAGGGCCTTCCATCCAAGAATCTTAAGGTACTTCGGGACATTTTCAAAAGTACTTAAGGAACTTAGGAACACAAGTCCTGATGAAAATCAGTTGAAAATCTCCATTTGATAAAGGCTCTGTGAGGTATTAGTATTATTATCTTCATTTTATGTATGGAGAAATTGAGATCCAAAGAGTTTTATTAACATGCCCAAGTTCTGAGACTCTGTGGCAAAGCTGGGAACAGAAATTGGGTCTCCTAATGTGTAGTCCTCTGGTTTGATCCTTCATTTTCATGTATTTCTTTTATAAATACTGGATTAGCAGAAGCAAGTTTTCACCCCCTATACGTTTTCTCAGTGCATTTCCCCATCACTTCCAACAAAGACACAAAAGAAATTAGAACTGGGAAAACAATGGCCACAGTCAGGGTCAGCTCTAGACATTTTGCCGCCCCAAGCATGGAGGGTCCGCTGGTCCCGCAGCTTCGGCGGACCTCCCGCTGAAGCCGCAGGACCAGTGGACCCTCCACAGGCAAGCCGCTGAAGGCATCCTGCCTGCCACCCTAGCGGCGACCAGCAGAGCGCCCCCTGCGGCTTGCTGCCCCAGGCATGCGCTTGGAGCGCTGGTGCCTGGAGCCACCCCTGGCCACAATTTTGCAGTGACAATGCCTCTGCTTTGTCTTGTGTGTAGATCCAATCCTGCATACTCTCAGATTGCCATTGCCAGAACTCCCTTGACTTGGAGTGGAGTTCCGTGTGTGGAAAATTTAGAATGTCAAGCTTGCTAAAAGAAATGTGATGGGAAATCACAGCTGATAAATATAGTCAGTAAAAATCAAATAAAACAGTTTGCCTTTTGCTGCTTCATTTTATTTAGATGTATTTTCTTACTGCATGTGATATTGCCTAGTAATAAATCACTATAAGAAAGCAGTATGAACAAGTATTAAAAAATATGCCCTAAATATGTCAGAGAAAACTGAAGATTGTCTGTGTTTTAATCGGTGAAAATGAATTGCATTTAAAACTGGAGACTTCTTTCCCTTCTTCTTTGTGACTCATGTCCTTTACAAATGATATGCACTGCTGGATTCAAGTCGCACTCTAATCTCTCCAGTTAATACCTTATCTGAATCGTGTGGAAGTTAAATGGCTTAGCTGGAGTTTTCTACAGTACTGTTAATTTCCCACATTCTTCCCCAGACTCTTATATGGAGAAAGGAATACTAAATATTTCAGTTCAATTAAGTTAACATGTTGCATGTTAACAAACTCCTTCAGAACATTTGTGCACAATATTGTATTTTCTCCTGAATTAAAACTGTTAGAGCTGAGATGATTTGTGTGTAGCAGTTTAACTACATTATTCATCCAAGCTGCTCCTCTTAAATGAAATCAATGCCATTTTTGCATTCCTAATAGGGACCTATTTAGTTAAATACACAGGCACTTTTCACCTTCATTCTGATTGCAGGATCATAAAGGTCACGAGTTGCTGAGGTGCAAGTAGGTATTGGCTTCTATCCAGTGCATTAATGAGGACTACTGAAGTATATGGTCACCTCTGGGTGCCCTGCTTGCTTCCTTAAGACTGCTTTGTTGTCCTACGGTATCACAACCAAGATTCATGCAACTCAGGTTTGAGGGATGTTTTAAAATTTATCTTTAACACCATTACCTCTGTGATGGATTGGATCACGGAAACCCTCTTGGGAGCTGCCAGCAGATGTGTCGAGACTACTTCTACCCCTGCTTTCCCTGCCAGCTCAGGACTCCAGCACCCTGTCTTGCTGAGCCAGACACACCCGTCAGCTCCAACAAAGACCCAGGGTCTGAATTACTTGCCCCCAAAGCTGCAGGTTTACCTGAAAGCAGCTAACAGAAGTGTTGCTGTCTTTAACACTCAGATGCCTAACTCCCATTGGGATCTAAACCCAAATAAATCCGTTTTACCCTATATAAAGCTTACACAGGGTAAATTCATAAATTGTCCACTCTCTATAACACTAATTGAGAGAGATGCACAGTTGTTTGCTCCCCCAGGTATTAATACATACTCTGAGTTAATTAATAAGTAAAAAGTGATTTTATTAAATACAGAAAGTAGGATTTAAGTGGTTCCAAGTAGTAACAGACAGAACCAAGTAAGTCACCAAGCAAAATAAAATAAAATGCACAAATCTATGTCTAATCAAACTGAATACAGATAAAATCCTCACTAGTTCCAGAATGCTCCCTTTTACAGGCTAATCTCCTTTTAGCTTGAGTCCAGCAATCACTCACATGTCACCCTTTTCATTCACTGCCCTTTGTTCCAGTTTCTTTCAAGTATCCTGGGGGATAGGGTGGGGGCGGTGGAGAGGCTGTCTCTTTAGCCAGCTGAAGATAAAATGAAGGGGTCTCCCAGGGGTTTAAATAGACTTTCTCTTGTGGGTAGAGACCCCCTCCTCACTCCTATGCAAAGTCCAGCTCCAAGGGAGTTTCGGAGTCACCTGGGCAAGTAACATGTCCATATATGACTCTCAGTTTTTACAGGTAGCATCCATTGTTTATATGCTACCTTGAACATCCTCAAGTAGACTTCTTATGTGGATTGGAGCATTCCAAGATCCATTGTCTTTTAAGTGTTTCTTGATTAAGTACTTAATTCTAACATTCCTTTTTCCAGGAACTGACCAAATGCTCTACTAAGGTTATTTAGAAATCAAGCCAGTACACAGCCAACATTCATAACATTCATAACATCGAATACAAAAGTGATACATGCATGCAAATAGGATTAATACATTCAGTGGATCATAACCTTAACAGAGATATGTTACGTGGCATATGTAGCATGAAACACATTCTAAGCATATTTCCATATAGAAATATGGAGCCTTATGGGAGGTAATGTCACAACCTCTATATTACAATTATTATATGGGTACTTTTTATAGCATTCTTATATGGGTACTTTTATAGAGATCTATCAACATTTCTGTTCAGAAATCTTGTATTCAGGAGTTTATAAGACGATCATAAAAATGATTTTTGGACTGAACTTGGTCCTGTAGGTCCAACATTATTTTAATGAGAATCTATTAGGCCATTTTAGATGTATTGCTTTTAAACCAGCAGGTGTGAGAATTGTACAATGAGTTTAGAAAGAAAACTAGTGAGGGTCCAGAACAGCAGGATAGAACCAAACATTGGGTTGATCTGGCTTTGGAAATGGCCTCAGAATGAGACATGTGGCAATAAAGTTAAAATGCAGACATACCAGTGAATATAAAACTATGAAAAATGTGCTGAAGAGACAACCCCAACACCCTCAAAAAAAAGGAATGGAATTTCAGCTTGCCACCACAAGGCAGCTGTCCCTCCAGTGCCCTGTTTAATATCACCATGGAAGTTATTGGAAAGAGGGGGAGGAAGGGCATTGGACTGGTATGCAGTCCTCAGAATAACCATCTGCTTCTGAAGTTTGATCCAAATACATTCACTATATTTCAAGGCACAAAGAGAGGAGAGACATTAGAGTTAGTTGAAAAATGGGGAAACAACTTGGCAAAAAACTTCCAAATGTTGAAGTTGTTTCTGGGTTTCAGGATTTGAAATGGAAAATTTTTTTTCATTTCATTGAAAATTTTTACAATTTTTTGGAAAAGTTTTTAAAATTTTGAAAGTTCATTTTTTTCTGCTCCTCCCTTTTTATTTCCCTTTTTGCCACTGAATGAATGGTGGTAATGGTTTGGATTTTTCAGTATTTCATTTTCCTCCATCTGTTTCATTTCTCCTTTTACCATTCTGTAGCTTTTCTAAATTTCTGCAATTTTTTTTGTCAGGGAGGGGAAGTCACTGGGTAAAGGAAATGTAAAAAGTGTGTTGAGGGGCAACCTTAAACATAATTTATTCTGCTTCATTCAGTAGCAAAAGAAATGTGGGGGGGGGAGAGAGGGGGAGATAAAAATACACCAAAATTCCAAGTTTTCAGTTTTGATGGAAAAATGGGATATTTGTAAACATATTTGTAAAGAAATAAAAGATCAACTTTACAAGAAAGTTTATTTTTTCAGTCAAAAAGGTTTTTTATAACTCCTCGTCTCCCCCAAAGTTTAAAACCAAAATGTTTGACCAATTCTGGAACACATTAATCAAATAGAAACACAGGCCTTGGGACTATACTTACAGCAAGCTGAGCTTCCATTACACATGATAGGACTGCGGACTGATTGTACCGATAATAGAACACATTTTTGCAGTGTTGTTGTAGCTGTGTTGTTCCCAGGATATTAGAAAGACAAGGTGGCTGGGGTAATACCTTTTACTTGACCAACTTTTGTTAGTGAATGAGACAAGCTTTTGAGCTACACACAGAGCTCAGGAGAAGAGCTCTGTGTAGCTCAAAGGGTTGTCTCTTTCAGCAACAGGAAATAGCCCATTGGTGATCCTGACATTGGAAGCACTCCCAAGTAAAGTACAAAGGGCTAAAATATGAAAGCCAATTCAGGCACATACAAAATGCCTTGTGGGGGGCTTTGAAAATGTGGCCTAAAGGTTATACCATGTGGTCCAAGTATAGGACGTAGTTACAGTGTAATTTCTGGTGCAGACTTGATATATGACCTTGGGCAAATCATGTAACCCTACAGTGTTTCAAGCTGTGAAATGAAAATACTTATTGAACTACCACCTGTGAGTGCTGGAAAATTAATTTAAAAGCATGCATAAAATCTAATGTAAGTGATAAATATAATTAACAGTATGCTGCAGTATAGCAATATGCTATCTCTTCTAATTCCTATATGTAATTATCTTATTTTCCCCTAATTTGCAAAGTGGAATCTTTAAGGAAGGAATAAAGAGATAATGAAATGCTTCATTGTGACATTTTATTATTCTTCGAGCCATTGAAAGATGCTTATAATTTATCACAATGTTTTCAGATTTTTTAAAAATATAATATTTCACACAGTCAAGGATTTATCTATATTGAACCTCCAAGGTTTCTATCTTTTAAAATAATTTCATAGCCACTTGATTAATTGTAGATGAAACGCAAGAGTTTGGATACTCTCATGAGTTTTCCAACCCTTGAGGTAACACCTCCCACTCACTTAGGCCTAGCTCTTCACCATCTACACCTTCAACAAACACAGCCTAACTCTGTCCAATAGGGTGTCCATACCTCAGAGGTCCTTGATTCTCTAACTAGTAAAAGAAGGTACAAAAGGTGTGCATGGGAATTGTGTTCTTGCAGCCTCCTCCGTGAGGGTCATCACTACAGCCACCTCCCTGATAAGCTTCAGAGCTCAGGGCCAATGGACTCCTCAGGAGGCAGATCCTCCATATTGGAGCTCATAGTGATTCGTTACACTGGCCAGCATTTTCTACTCCACATGAGGGGCCATTTGATCAGAATAAAGTTGGCTAACATCGCAGCAACATATTATATTCATCAACAAGGAGAAGCAAGATCCCAGCCCTTATGCACTGAATTTGTAAAACTATGAAACTGGTGTGTATTACACTCAGTACAGATCTCAGTGGTTTATCCATCAGGGTGGACTCCCTCAGCAAGTCTTTCTGCATTTAGATAATGGCATAGACACTGCACTTATAAAGTTCGAGGATGATCTCAAGCTGTAAGGAGTTGCAAGTGCTTTGGAGGATAAGGTTAAAATTCAAAATGATCTGGACAAACTGGAGAAATGGTCTGAAGTAAATAGGATGAAATTCAATAAGGACAAATGCAAAGTACTCCACTTAGGCAGCAACAATCAGGTGCACACATACAAAATGGGAAATGACTACCTAAGAAAGAGTACTGCGGAAAAGGATCAGGTGGTCATAGTTAAGGCTGCGAGTTTGTCATGGAAGTCACAGGTTCTATGACTTTCTGGGACCTCTGTGACTTCTGCAGTGGGTGTTGTGCCTTGCCTAGGGGCCACCTGAGCAGCACAAGCAGCCACTGGGCCAGTTGCACTGGCTGCTGCTGGAGCAGTCTCGGGCCACTGCGCTCCCCACACCGCAGCAGGAGTTTGGATGTGGGAAGGGGCAAGAGATTGGTGTATGGGATGGGGTGAGGTGAGCTCTGGGCGGTGCTTACCTCGGGGAGTCCCCTTGCTCAGCTCCTAGGCAGAGGAGTGGCTAAGTAGCTCTGCACGCTGCTTCCACCCTCAGGCACCTCCCCTCCAGTTCCCATTGGGCATGGTTCTTAACCAATGGAAGCTGCAGAGACAGCTTTCTGGGCATAGGCAGTGCCTTTGCCTAGGAGTTGAGCGAGGTAGATGTCGCTGTTTCTGGGGAGGTGAGGAGATGGGTAGGGAGCATGCCAGCCCCCTCTCCAGCACCAGCGGGAGTCACAGGATGAATGCTGCTACCCTTGGCCCCCTGGAACTCCCCCCAGAAACCGCAGAATCCCCAGGCCACCCCCCTGAGCACCTGCAGCACCAGTCCGCCCCTCTCCACCCCCCAGTTTAGTCAAGGGTATATAGTTGAAGTCATGGACAGGTCACGGGCCTGTTTACTGCCCGTGACCTGTCCATGACTTTTACTAAAAATATCCATGACTAAAACATAGCCTTAGTCATAGTGGACCACAAGCTAAATGTGAGTCAACAGTGTAACACTTGCAAAAAAAGCAAACATCATTCTGGAATGTGTTAGCAGGAGTGTTGTAAGCAAGACATGAGAAGTAATTCTTCTGCTCTACTCTGTGCTGATTAGGCCTCAACTGGAATATTGTGTCCAGTTCTGGAGACCACATTTCAGGAAAGAGGCGGTCAAATCAGAGAAAGTCCAGGGAAGAGCAACAAAAATAATTAAAGGTCTAGAAAATGTGACCTATGATGGAAAATTGAAAAAAATTGCTGTGTTTAGTTTGGCCAAGAGAAGATTGAGAGGGGACATGATGATAGTTTTTGAGTACATAAACAGTTGTTACAAAGAGGAAGGAGAAAAATTGTTTTTCTTATTCTCTGAATAGGGCAAGAAACAATGGGTTTAAATTGCACAACTCCCAGTTTGAGAACTCCTGGTCTAGATAACACTTGTCCTGCCATGAGTGCATGGGACTGGAGTAGAAGACCGCTCAAGGTCCCTTCCAGTCATAGACTCATGGAATATTAGGGTTGGAAGAGACCTCAGGAGGTCATCTAGTCCAACTCCCTGCTCAAAGCAGGACCAATCCCCAGACAGATTTTTCCCCAGATTCCTAAATGCCCCCCCTTAAGGATGGAGCTCACAACCTTAGGTTTAGTAGGCCAGCGCTCAAACCATTGAGCTAGCCCTCTTGTGTCCTGCCTGACACACAATCTTGCTTACCTGCTGAATTTAAAAAAACCCAGGCTTATTGCTGAGCTCCATTAAGGTTCACCTAGTTGCTATCACAGGTGTTCACACACACACAACCTGCATCAAGGATTTTTCAGTCTTCACCCACCTGACCACTAAAAGGTTTATCAACAGCCTGTTCAACCTCTTCCCTCTTGTCAGCAAGCCAGCTCCACCATACAACTCAGCGTAGTCCTCAGTGTACTGCCGAAAGCCCCATTAGAACCTGTGGGGAATTTTTGCCTCCTTCATTTGTCCCTCAAGACCTTGTTCTTCATAGCCGTTACCTCAGCCAGGAGGTAGGGAAGCTTGGAGCCTTAATGGCTGACCCATCATACACTGTGTCCTCTTGCGATAAGGTGACACTATGTCCAGAATCTCTCTTCCTACCTTCAGAATTACACAGTCAGGAGATTCTCTTTACGGATATTTTATCCCAAGCTTCATTCTTTGAGTAAAAAGCCTTTAGAGTTTTCCCTTGGCTTTTCATCTTGATTGCAGAACGAACGAAGCAACATCCAGTTTCCACACAAAGACTGTCCAGTGGGTTGCAGGATGGATCTAAGGCCCCAGTTCAGCAAGGTACTTTAATGTTAAGCACATGATAAGTATCTTGCTGACTCTGGATTTATATCTGTAAAATCTTGAGATTACTTAATGGAGATGCTCTTCTGCCAACTTACCTTCCGCCTCTGGGAGAGGTGGAGTACAGATGTTGACAGAGACCGGTCTGCCATCGACTTAGCTTGTCTTCACCAGACCTGCTAAATCGACACTGCTGCATCGATCTCAGCAGCGCTGATTTAGACAGAAGTATAGACAAGCTCTTGATGTAGGAGGTGGAGGAATATATATTATGATTAATTTCAGAAGACTGTGGTAGGAGATTAGAATAAAACATTTAAAAAACATGAGAAACAAAGCAGTTCTTAAACTAGGAAAATAAAGTTATGACACGTACACCCCAAAATGTGATGGCATCCTCCAGCATTTTCTCAACTGTTCAACTTGCAACTTGTCACAGATGTAGAAGCATAGTATAACAGCTGGTTAAACTTCTCCATCAACTCAAGCATATTTTGATTATATGTAGATCTTTTGATTTTAATTTTGTAATGTAATCATTGAATAATGTGTCATTCTATGTGTTTGCCTATACATATAAAAAGTATTGACTGGGTGGGATGGAAAACAGCAAAGAAATATTGTCAAAAGCTTAAAAACAGATTATGAAACTACTCTATTATCCAAAATTTAATTCCTTTTGTCCTTGGATTTGTTAATCTTTGGGAATACTGTAAAAACTGGTTGTGTGGTGCCTAAGAAATGATGTGGATAGAGCTTGTCAAAATCATTCAAATTCTGAAATTTGAACTTGAATGTTTTTGGTGAAATCACTCTTCCCCACCCCGCACCTGTTTGCTGGCTGACTGGCTGAAATTTTTGTGGAAACATTTCCTTGATTCCCTTCAGCTGCTCAAGAGACATTCTTAACTAACAGCAGAAATAGCAGGTGAGATGCATGGACTTCATACTTCCCTTTATACAAGGATTATTGCCTTCTAGCAAGAGTGTGGGACAACTAGCATGTGCTGCTTTTGATCAGAAGGTCATGCCTGCCAACTAATTGTTCAAAAATGCAAAAGGTTAATATATGCCACTAAATACAATATATAAATCAATATATAAGAAGAATACTCACTATAGTACATATATGTGTGCAAGTGTAACTCTGATAGACCCTGGTCATCAGTGGGCTGTATTGAATCTGGGGCCTCTGGAGCTTAGTGTATGAGCCTCTATCACATGAGCTAAAAGCCAACTGACTATTACCTTAGGCTGTAGAACAGACTTATTTTCTCTCTCTCTCTCTCTGTCTCTCTCACTAAGTGGTCTTGGTGCCACTAGATGGGACAGAACACCATACCCAGAAGGTCTGTGGGTTACGCAAGCAGATAATATTTAAATACATACTGTAGTTACATGTAACACACACACCTTGAATTATGCTTTATGTAAACAAGCAAGACTGAGAGTTAGTTTTTGTGCAGAGGCAAGAGAAACGTGAGTCTAATGATCAGCAAAGAACATCTGATGATCCCATTCATCAGTCTGTAGCATAGAGGGAGAGTCTGGCCTTTTTTTTGAGGGGGGGGAAGAGGCTGTGGAGTGTAGGTTATTTTATGGAATAGCACAGAAATTGATTTTGTTCCCTTATAGTATCAAACTCCAGTCCTTTGAGTCATTTAGAATTTGAATGTGCTGTGCATTGGTTGTGTTTAGGTGATTAAATATAGTAACTGTAACAGATTATTGTTGTGTTTTAGGAAATTGAATGTTTACAATTGTTTGCCCACATTTACTATATTATTGTTTTTAGTTCAACAATAGAAATAGGTTATTTGCAGAAAGGATCTACCGTGTATGGGTTTTTACTTTATATGAATGCTTATATTGAGGGATACTGGCAAAACTCCCATTTTCTTCAAAAGGCCTGAGTTTGGGGTTGTCTTTATTACTTTATGGCTTATGACTTGCTAGTATGAATTTATTTATAAATGGTGTCTACACCTTTTTAATCCTATTGAGAATGCAGACATTACATACTGGAATTAAAATAACTCTTATAGGCTCTTACTTAATGTTTGTACATTAGCAAAATACAAGCGTCCTACATAGCTAATTACTGTTGCAGTGTCAAGTTATGAATGTTAGATTTAAAGTTTTTGGAAGATGGTGTTTAAAAAGCGTTTTTGATGAAGTTTTTAAAAGAAATTCAGATAGCATGCTGCATTTTTGCACTTCTTTTAGGTTACATTAGTTGTGTCCTTTTAAAAGCAGACTCTCTGGACCCCCAAAAAGTTGTCACTATTTCTTACCTGAGGGCAAGTCTACACTACAAAATTAAGGTGATGTAAGTTATGTCGATGTACAGCCACCACAGTAATTAAATCGGGTTGGCATGTCCACACTAGCACCTTCTGTTGGTTGTGTGCATCCTTATCAGAGGCATTTGCACTGTCAGTATGTGGCACAGTAGGGCACTGAGAGCCAGAGCCCTGCCACCTGGGGCTCCAGCTGTCAGTCCCAGGTGGCAAGGCTTCAGCTGTCTGACTTGGGCAGCCTTTAAGACAGGCCTACCATTTTTGATCTGCATTTTCTCCCTGCTTCTAATTTTTCATGGTAGCCAGCTGCCATTGCACAGTTAGTGGTTCTTGGCAGCTCATTTAAAGGTGACCTCCAAAGGAAGGAAAAATGATGTGTTTGTGTGTTGCTTTATGATAAATAAAGAACAACTGAGGATTTTTTAAATTAGAAATTTATGACTTGACCATCCTTGAGATTTCTGTGGTGACTGGAGAACCAGTGAAATTATTGTATTACGAACTATAAGGGAGTGAAACATCAGCAAAGAGAGAAGGGATAGTTAGTCAGACTCTCTCAAATTCTTGTTTTTTGTTAACATTTTTAAATTCTGATGCCTGATGACACTACAGAGAGGAGGTTTTCATTTAGATTCAACACCCTGAACTCCTTAATTAAGGTATTATAAATTTCAAGTATATATCTAAAACATGGAACAAATCTTTTAGGAAAAGCAGAGAGGAGCAATAATGATACTGATACTTTGAAAGGTATAAAAAGAGAAGAAAAATTATTTTAGAAAAACTAGCAACAAAAATTGTAGTCTTTTTTTTATTATTATTAAAGAAGTCAAAAGGAACACAAACCTATTTTTTAAAAATATCACATTATAGGTCACAAAGAGTAACCATAAATTCTACAGGAAAATATTCAAACTGGTCCTTCAAATAGAATTTTTCCTCATTGAGGCATCCAGTGACTTCACTGAGAAGCAGGACTCCGGAGATCCCTTCCATTCCAATAATACCCACCTGACCAGCTTTTAGTAACATTTTTTTTTGAACCACTAAGTTCAAAGACTCTGTTCTTTCTCTCCCTGGACTCACTGGGCAGCACCATAATTGGAGAGGTACATTTGACCTACATTAGACTGAAATCCAATAAGCTGCAGTACTGATCATTTGAAAATACTCATGCCTTTTATTTTACCCTCCAGAATATCTTCTTTGTATATCCATTTGAGATTCAGTCAAGAATTGCTCTTCTGGACATATATTTTAGCATTACTTAAAGCAAAACTTTTTTTCTGCAGAGATGTTGTGCTGTTAGAGCCAAGATGGAACACCTTTATTGAATCATCTCCCTGCATATGACTGGATGATGGTCAGTCAATATTAAAGCTTTGTTGTCGCTGCTAAAAAAGGTGTTTTTTTTTTTACTTTGAAGGTAAATAGCTCACATCAGAAATTTAGAGGTAAAGACACAATGAAGACCAGACACTTTCAGGAGTGTAGCAAGGTCTCAGAAAGCTGGGTGCAAGAATAGTCACCTTCCCAATTCTGACACCTAACATTTTCCTTGTCGTCCATAATTACCGAACCCAACCATAATGTGCGAGCTATGTCTATGCAGTTTTGCAAGCTGTCTACACAGAGAAAAGTTCTGTTTACACATTTATCCAAAATGCTCACTGGCAGTGATATAATGCTACATTTTGTAATGCAGGAGTCCTGCAGAAATTATCTGAAGTTGGAAATTCTGTTACAGGTGAGAGAGTCTCCAAAATCTATCTTGTGTGTGATGTAGTCACAAGTAAAGCACCCATATTCAAAACCAAACTAACATTTTACCAGTAAATTTTTAGCTAATTGAAAATCTGCATAACAGCAATTATGAGATCTCACACATTAGTAATTAATACACCTATCATAACACAGAACACATGTACCTCAGTTTTTATGTGCCATACCCAAAGGTAAGTAGCAAGGCACAGCCAAAGCGCACATGTAGCTAGTCAGAAAGCCCAAGGGCTTGAGTCATCATTGTGTTACTCTAGTTTCAGGTTGGTGCAACTCTACTGGAATTAAATGAATGGAATTAAACTGGGTGAAAAGAGAGGTAATGCAATGGGGAATCAAGCCCCAAATCTTTATACCTGAACCCACAGTTTTGCCTATGGAAAAACTTGTACTTTGAGCACAAATAACATTTGCTTGCATTCGCCATTCATGTGGGTGGGCACCAAATGCAAACAACTTTTGTCACAAATATTCAAACCGCTCTTGAAAATGTGGTCTGTGTCACAGAAACCAAATGCAAGGATCCATACTGCCATGCAATTAAAAAAAACTTAAAGTAAACAAAAATTCTATTCACAAAACTTCTCAAAGATTGTGATACCAAATCCATTTTGCATTACTAAGTCAGACTGTTTCCATATGATAGAAATGTTACCTGACCTACATAAAAAGTCTAGCTCCCACCTCGCAACATCAACATTTGTAACCTCTTCTAAGTATCTCTAAGATACACACACTATTTGGATAGGGTTTGAGTCTACCCCAATGTAAGGCAAGATTCACTTGTATTCTACAGCTTCGTTTGGGCCACTCCATAAACTGGCTGATCAGACCAGACTGACAATGGGTTTTCATTGGTCAAAATGTTGCATAGGCGCTAGAGTGCACCGGTGAATCTAGCCTAGTTAGGAGAAACACATACTAAGAGAATAAAGAGATTAATTCTGATCAAGGGCTTCCCCCATCCATCCCTCACCCCGTGCAAACCTCCCTTGGCCACCTCCTCCACATTCCCTCCGGTCTGGGCACCTGCTCCCATTCTGCCCCTCCATCCCCCGCAACTCTCCCCAGCTTTCTCCTCCACTCCGCAAGACTAGGCACCCACTCCCCATCTCTTGCCCCATTCACTCACTCCCCCACAACCCTCCCCGCATTTGCCTCCTCCTTAGTCCCCTGCAACCTTCTCCTAGAGCTTCTCAGCTCAGCCACAACAGGACACCTGCATTCCACACACCCATCCCAGCCTGCACCTCCTGTCTGTTTCCCAGCAATTCCTGCATCCTCAGCCTGAGCCCCCCCAGTCCACCTCCCACACCTGTCTTGATAAGCTCCCAGCTATTGAAATGGAGGCC
The DNA here is from genome assembly GCF_003597395.2 of Chelonoidis abingdonii. NCBI lineage: Eukaryota > Metazoa > Chordata > Testudines > Testudinidae > Chelonoidis > Chelonoidis abingdonii. Next base: position 207,826,496 of record NC_133769.1, on the reverse strand, counting down.
ACAGTGTATGTTAAAGGTGGCAGGGGAAGGGACAAGGCCCAGGATGTAGGGGTCATGGGAGGCAGGGGTGGAGTGGCAGATGGGTACTGACCTGAATCTGAGCCACAGTTGTGATTTTACCACATGCTGGGAGTGGGAAGCAGCTGGGTAGGCAGTGAGAGCACTTCCCTGGCAGCCTGGCAGTTTGCAGGCTGCTTTCTGTTCCTCAGAGTGCCATCTACCCAGGTAGCCTGTGGCATAATTACAATGGTGTGTAAGGTAGCACAGTGTCTGCTGTTTGGGCCCCCATAACCTCATGAGCTGTGGTGAGACTGTACCGCTGGACCCCTTGTAACTGTGACACTGGACACTTTAGTTTTACATGAGGTAAACTCACCAAAGTCAACCCCTGGAGGAGATATAGGGCTGATTACCTCACAACAAAACTAATGTGCCTGGTCACTAAAGTATTAGTAACTTAATGAGTTACAAGCAGAAGTGGATTGCATTTGTTTTATGAAAAAATGATGTTCAAATATCAGTCTTAAAAGCAACCTTAAATACATGGATTCAAATGTTCTTCTTAAGTTGAAAGGCTCAGTGCCAAGCTTGTCTGATGCAGGAGAGGAGGAGATTGGGTACTGAGGTCTAATTGTTTAGAGAGAGCTCAGCTTCTACAGCTAGCATTTTCATTCTTGATGGCAAGAGGGGCAAAAATAGATTTGTATGTCTAGAATAGCTTTTAATAGCAACTCATCGTGAGTTTTGGTGTTGACTATCTTTACCAGCATGTAAAACTGGTAAGTCATTAAAATGATAGATATCTTTACTTGTCATGATCCTGATGATCATTTCAGATGGATCCCTCATTAGAGATTGTGTTTGCTACTGGAATAGACAGCACACCTAACTACTGTCAACATATCAGAAGCTTACTCGATAAACTGAACTATAGGTGTTTGGTAGCTGAATCCAATACCCTCAATTTATCAGTGAAACAAATGGGAGTATTCATCAGAGGCACTTGCTCACATTTTAACAAAGCTCCTAGTTTATTTACCTGATTGTAGGTCACAGAATCAAGGAATAGAACTTAATAAAATTTCCAACTAACCCAGTTCTGTCACTACTCCCCAAGTTCAGATCCTCAGTTTGGTTTACTGGGCCAAACCGTACGTTAGGTCACTTCTTCCCATACACAAGATTCAACAGCTACCATTTCAGAATTGTCACGTCTTGTTTTAGACCCTACATATGCAGTGAAACTCTCAACTATTTTATTCAAATAAAATCTAGAACAACTTTTAAAAGAGTGAATTCTAGACTTAAGTACCCAGACAACAAAGGAGATATACATGTTTGTAGATCTAGCTCTGAAATTCCATTGGCTGGATAACCATGCTAGAGAGAACATAAGTTTTAAAAGAAGGTATAATACATTGCTTTCTTAATTTTGTTTTACTACACAAGCAGTTGCTGTAGCTGATATATGAAGGTGAGGGGGTTGGGGGATAGTCCATAAATAGGCAAGGTGTCCAGGAGCTACTGATATCCTCTTTCCTAAGATGTAGTCCATACAATGGAAAAAGTTTGCAAATCCCCCATTTGCTCTTTCTCAGAACTCTCCATGAATCTTAGTTTGATTTCATGAAAAATATTTATTTGCATATCCTTGAAAGTGAGTCACACATAAAGTAATTGAAGGTTTCTAATACTGTAGAATTCAATATATCCATTGTAAGAAAGTGGCCTGACCCCAAACTGCTTTTTATTGATCATGGTGTTTATGAGAAGGAATATAGCAATATCGCCCTCAGAAGCAAACTTCTGTGAAGAACTTTTGGAAAAAACAACAGCAACTGTCCTGTACAAACTCAGACTTATTCTGGCACCTGAAGCAGTACTATATATATATGTCTGCTCTGTTTTGTCTGTAGTAGGTGGCAAGCTCCTTAGGCAGAGAGGATGTCCTCTTATATGTTTTTATAGCACTGATGGAACTATTTTCCTTTCCATATGCATTATAGCAAGCACCTAGCAGTATCTGTTATGGTTACAAAACAGTTCCCATTATAAACCCGTTTTCAGACTCAAAAATGGCAATAAACCAAGAGCCGAACCAACCCACTTTTGTTTCAGTTCAGCACCTACTTATTGTCGTGATGGGGATTTATGAAATCCCAAAGGAAGATAAATATCTTACCTTATTTCTGGCTCTTTAGAATCTAATTGGTGCAGTTTAAACGCTAACATTATTAAGCATATGACCTTTTCTTTTCTTTTAAACAAGGGAGATTAACATTTCATTAACAGTTTTTTTTACATCTATAGTTACAGAACTAAAATCAAAGGTCAGGAAATGCAAATATTAAGATTCCAACAGTAATGTTCTATCAATTGCTACAAAGTCATAGTATCGTCTATCAATTTTTTGGTTAAGTATGTACAGTAGCTTAATATATTGTGATTTTAAATATATGTAATATAATGTACTGGATGTGCTGCTCTTCCAAGTTAATATTGTTGGAACCTCAGCTTTTGTATTTCCTGACTTGTCATTTTAACTATGCAATGCTGATGTTAATTTTTTTAATGTAGGGTTTTTTGGAATTTAATATATTCTTACAGGAGAGATGTTAAATTCCCTCCAGACAGAAAAATGGCAAATGTCAAGATAAAGATATTCCATTAGAAAGGTCAAACAATTGTAAGTGAAAAGCTACAAGTAATAAAGTGGATTAAATTAATTGACTTGTTACAAACAATATTCCCCCAGATGCTTAGAAACCTAGAAATGTTGAGATCTAGGGCTACATAGGAAAAGCAATGGATTAGAATGGTGAAAATGACAAAAGGCTCAACTGTAGTAAAAATGTATCTAATGTCAAAGCCATCGTATTTCACTCAAAAGTAGCGTCAAAACCACCAATGTCCAATGACCCAGCCAAAAAAAGTAAAACATGCTGTGAAAATAAACATAAGAATATTTAAATTTAGTTAATCCTCATTTAATTTAAAACAAAAACAAAAAACCCTAAGATGACCCTAACTACCACTATCACTGTATGCCACAAATCCACAAGCCAGTCATCTGCAATGGCTACTCAGAAGTTCGTTCCAGTTGTGGGAGTAAGACTCAGAACCTCATGTTCCCAAAGCACAGATACTTGAGCCTGAGGAAAATCGCTTATTTATTAGCGGCTAAATAGATATATGTTCAACATATTAGAGCAATACTGATTCCGTCCAGCTGAAGGCAACAATACATGTCCACTTTAATCACTTGATTATAATATATTGATTTGGGTCTGGTGGGGAAGCCTTTTCTCAAAAATAGCTGAATAAACTGTTAAGCATACACAATGCTACAGGGAATCTGCATAGTAGCAGGAGAGGGCACCAAGACAATTCCCACCATCAAGACTGCCTTTATGAAAAAGATGGTACTGTTTTTAGCATTCAGAAATTTCTTTTTCTATACAGCTCCTTTGAGACATCAGTCCTAAAATTTACAGTGGACATTGATTTTAGTGGTGCTGGGTTCTGTGTGGATGCAGCAGTCCATCTGTGCACTATCAGTTGCAGGATTGCAGACTCATTTGCAGAAGAAGCTCACAGAGTTGGAAGCTCACAGTGGAGAGGGGTTAAAATAGTTAAAGTGATGATGGCGATGAGACAATGAGTTAGTATTGAAAATCAGCTTTAAAAAAACATCAGGCAAAAACTCAATTTTTTAACAAATAAACAAAGAAATCACACAGTCTCTGATTACCCTGTACAAAATAGCTCTGAGTATCTGATGTTCATGGATAGATATATTCTGTAGTTACCATATGATTGTTTAAAATTATATTTACTGCATAATAGGAATTAGATTCTTGCTTAAAAGCACTCTGTGGTTTACAGGAGAATTCTATTTCTCATTAGTTTTGAAAGGAAAGAGGAACAGTCATAAGAGAAGAGGACTCTGAAAAAAGTGAGTGGACCAGAAAGGGGAATGGAAGAGAGACTAGCTGGATAACGAAGAGAAGAAAATGGAAGAGAGACAAATAAAGATCTGCTAGTAGTAGTATTTTTTCCGTAGGGCCTTTCATCCCAAAGGATCTTAAAGTGCTTTACAACCAGACATTCAAACTATACAGGGAAACTTCTCTTCTAACCTCTGTATAGGTAGGTGCAAAGAACATGTTTTTAAATGCTTTGCAAATCCATTTTTGCTCTACACTGAGTGATAGTTACCCATGCAAAATTGACTTTAGCCCTTTTTCATTTACTAAAATAGTCCTTTTAATCCATGCTCTTGACTGCCGGGGGACACAAAAGGATTACCTTATCCACTTATTTATAATTGCCTTCCAAAAGGCATGATAATGTCTCTCTTCACCAAATGTTTCTTGGTGCGATCATCTGCAAATCCTTTGCATAATATTCAAGTTGAGATATACATCATCTCGGGCTAATGTGTAAATAACAAATTGACACTTCAGGAAGCTTCCCTAGTTTAGGAATTGTAGTGAGGTCTCTGCCAAGACAAACCAGAATCCCCACTGGATATTGACTTCTGTAGGGGACCCATTAATAGTTAAACTGGTGTGTGAAGAGTGAGTATTTTAATGCTTTCAGAATAAGAAAATAGATTGTTGCCATTACCTCATTATTACCATAAACCTCACAATATGTTTTATGCTTGTAAAACTCTTGCAGCCTTACAGTAATTGTGAGTAATTAGCAGCTCCTTCATCTCTGACCTAAGATTTTCTTGCCTCTGACAAATATCTCCCAGGTTCAGTGTTGGGGAGGCAGTACACTATGAAGAGTCACCGCTATTAACAGAATAAATGGCCAAAGAGATGCCTTGTTTAGCCATCTTTCAGATTGTAATGTGCTGGTCCGTACAGATATCTGATTTATTTATTTTAATGCAGACAACTACAAAACATGGTGTGGACTTGTAGATCATTTGTTCAAATATGGTTAGACTGCTGGGCAGTTAGTCTCTATCAAGTTACTAGATGACAAGTGTCTACCTATTGAAACAACCTCCAGAATGGCACTAAACATCAATGGTGCTCCCAAGTGAAACTAAGGATTGGCAGTGACCCAGTAAGGTCAGACTGAGAGATTCTAGCTGGATAGTGTAAGGATGATGCCAGTGTTGTGCCTCTCCTGTGGATATATGGAAGATTATGCCCAGAAGCTATTTTTTCCCCCAGATGTCTAAACAAAGTCACTTAACATGTATAGTGCTATTGCCATTTGAAGGGCTCCAGCATCTGGATAAATTGCTACTGTGACTGCCTTCTGCTAACAGGGAGTTTCGCAAGGGAGTTCTCCTGGTGAAGGAGGAGCAAATACAGCATCTGTGGGGTAAGTGACCCTCTGTAGTGTGTGTTTGTGTTTGGGGGTTACTTGCTGTGTGCTGAGCTTGTGTTTGTCAGTCTGTTTGTTTGGTTGGTTGTTTGAAGGACCATGTGCTGTGGCTGGCAGTTGGAGGCTGTGAGCTTCAAAGAAAGGTTTGAAACCTAGAAACCTCTGGTAATTGGCTGAGCCATAATCAGTGGGTGGGGCATTCACTCAGGCCAGGGCTTTATAAAGCACAAGCGACCAGGGGCTGCTAACGGGGAGTTTCACAA
>NC_133769.1:207754540-207813319 GCF_003597395.2 Chelonoidis abingdonii | reverse complement strand
ATCCCTAGCCTCTGTTCATCAGAGGGTGGAGATGGATGGCAGGAGAAAGATCACTTGATCATTGCCTGTTAGGTTCACTCCCTTTGGGGCACCTGGCATTGGCCACTGTTGGTAGACAGATACTGGGCTAGATGGACCTTTGGTCTGACCTGGTACGGCCGTTCTTATGTTCTGTTATTAATGATTGTAAAAATTTCAGTGAAAATGTATCTTAGTACATTATATCTACATGGAATTTAAATAGTTGGCATGTAATTGCTCAAGCTGGAATTTGGAAACCAGTGTGAACACCCTTACTCACGTAAAAGGTGTCATGGAATCACTAGAAAACATAAGGACCTTGGTTTTACGTTTTTCCTGAAAGACAACACCTCCTGCAGCACTTCATCTCCTAGCATCATGCTAGGTCACTAGTTCAGTACTGACTCAAAGGACAGGGTACCATCTACTGATTTATCCACAGTTCTTCCTGCAGCTGCCTCACAAGATATTCCATTTTTGTCTTTACCTGTTTCAGATTTCACAGGCTGGATTTAAAAGTGGATGGAGTGGAAATTTGGTCATCTCCAACTATATTGGCTTAAACAACATTGCTATTTTATTTTTACTTGTCATCTTGTAGACTCATAGGCTCATATATTACAAGGCCAGAGGAGACCATCATGATCATCTAGTCCACGGGTGAGCAACTTTTCAGAAGTGGTGTGCCGAGTCTTCATTTATTCACTCTAATTTAAGGTTTTGCGTGCCAGTAATACATTTTAACATTTTCAGAAAGTCTCTTTCTATATGTCTATAATATATAACTAAACTATTGTTGTATGTGAAGTAAATAACGCTTTAAAAATGTTTAAGAAGCTTCATTTAAAATTAAATTAAAATGCAGAGCCCTCCGGATTGGTGGCAAGAACCCAGGCATTGTGAGTGCCACTGAAAATCAGCTCACGTGCCGCCTTCGGCACCCGTGCCATAGGTTGCCTACCTCTGATGTAGTCTGACCTGCACATTGGAGGCCACAGAACCTTGCCCACCCACTCCTGTAATAGACCCCTACCCTCTGGCTGAGTTACTGAAGTCCTCAAATCATGATTTAAAGACTTCAAGTTACAGAGAATCCACCATTTACACTAGTTTAAACCTTCAAGTGACCTATGTCCCATGCTGCAGAGAAAGTTGAAAATCCTCCAGGGTCTCTACCAATCTGACCCAGGGGAAATTCCTTTCCAGCCCCAAATATGGAGCTCGGAGAGACTCTGAGCATGTGGGCATGACCCACCAGCCAGACACATGGGAAAGAATTCTCTGTAGTAACTCAGAGCCCTCCCCATCTAGTGTCCCATCACTGGCCATTGGAGATATCTGCTACTAGCAGTCGCAGATCAGCTACATGCCATTATAAGCAATCTCATCATACTATCCCCTCCATAAACTTAAAATCTTGAAGCCATTTAGGATTTTTGCCCCTCACTACTCCCATTCTAAGTCATTGTTTCCCCACATTATTTACCCAAAATATTATGGTTCCCATTCTGAGCAGTGGCTGAGCTGAACTTATTCTGAGCAAGAGTGAGTGAGCAGGAGATCACAGATGGCTGTTTGCCACCTTTGCAGCAGCCTGGGTTCAGCTGTAACCTACATCTGGCTCCCTATATTTCCAGAGGCAACAGCAGCAGATGAGAAAACAATGCCCCAGCCACAGTTCCTTTCCCCTGGTCACACCGCTAACAGGTTCCTTATTCCATAGACTGTAAGATAAGGGACATAAAGTTGGTATGTTGGCAGCATGCCACGCTGGTTCTTCTGTCTGCCTTCCTGCTTTTCCTGAAAAGATTTGAGCCTTTGCGTTTTCCTTTCCCACATGAATGCCTTCTTCATAGCTAATTTTAACAGAGTCTGAAATTATAGCAGGAACTAATGAACCCCAGGAATGACGTATTACACCATGCATGACTGTTGTTTTAAAAGACAGAATTTGTAAGAGGCTTGTGACCTTTTGTCATCATTCCTAGCAGTGACGTGTGTTGTGTGATCTCTAATGCTTTGAAATGTTGTTTTATTTTATAATAAATACAACTTACTTATTTCTTGCTTTTCTCCTATAATATGCTGTTCAGTTGTTATGGACCCTCTTTGCTGTGAAAGTGGTATTATGATTGAAAACATCTTATTTCTGAAACCATATGTAATTTCCTTTCTATGGCAGCAGTTCTAGTTTTTTCAGGATAAATGTGTCTGATCTTTTGTTTTTTTTTAATGTGCTTATATTTGTGCCTCTCTGTACATACTGTAGAGACATCTCATAGGAAACCTCTTCTCTTTGTTCATGCTTTACTCTCGAAATCAGTACTTGAATGTAGCTGTATTTTGCAGAGAGGAAATTTTGCAATAATTAAGCTTCACGAAAACAAAGATTCATGTAGAATTCCTTAGATACCCTATGGTTCAGTTTAGCAATAAAATTCTATCTCATCTTATCGTAACCTGTTGGTGTTTCACTGTTGCTCAATTGCATCACAGTGCAGATTCTGAAATTCTGAAGGTCAAGTCTTTAAAGATTCAGCAGCAGCCTGGAATTAAATAATACTGATACTGAGTGCAGTGTAGTTTAGTGAACAGAGCCTTGGACTGGAAGTCAGAAGCACCGTTATATTCCTAGATCTGCTGCTGGTCTACTGTGTGATTTTGGCAGGTTACTTCACTTCACAGTGCCTCTGTTTCCCCATTCACCTTTTGACAAAAAGACCCAGTCTCTGATCCAAAGAGCTCACAATCTGTGTGTAACTATGACAAGAAAAGAGAAAACAGAAAGATATGGCAGGGGGAATGCAGGGCAGAGGTTACAAACAAAGCTGGGTGAATAACTGACTTTTTTGGTTCACTGGTGGTTCCAAAAAAAAATAAAATAAATTTGTTTGGGTCTAACAAAATATCTCCCCCCTCCTAACCACCAGGCTATAGGCATGTGTGTGTGTGTGTGTGTGTACACATGCCTCAGAGCAGGTGTCATAACTATAAAGGGAAGGGTAACATCCCTCCTGTATACAATACTATAAAATCCCTCCTGGCCAGATGCACCAAAATCCTTTTACCTGTAAAGGGTTATGAAGCTCAGGTAACCTGGCTGACACCTGATCCAAAGACCAATAAGGGGACAAGATACTTTCAGATCTGGTGGGGAGGGGAGGGTTGTGTTTGTTTAGGGGTTGTTTGCTCTTGGGACTAAGAGGGACCAGACATCAATCCTTGTTCTCCAAATCTTTCTGAACAAATCTCTCATATTTCAAACTTGTAAGTAATAGCCAGGCAAGGCATATTAGTTTATCTTTGTTTTTATCAACTTGTGAACGTTCCTTTGCTAGAGGGAGGTATCCTTGTTTTGCTGTAACTTTGCAACTAAGGCTAGAGGGGTTTCCTCCGGGCTCTTTGAATCTGATTACCCTGTGAAGTCATTTTTCATCCTGATTTTACAGAGATGATTTTTACCTTTTTCTTTTTAATAAAACCCTTCTTTTAAGAACCTAATTTTTCCATTGTCCAAAGATCCAGGGAGTTGGGTCTTTGATCACTTTGTAACCAATTGGTTAGGATATTATTCTCAAGCTTCCCCAGAAAAGGGGGTATAAGGGCATGGGGGGATATTTTGGGGGAAGAGAACTCCAAGTGGTCCTTTCCCTGTTTCTTGTTAAATCACTTGGTGGTGGCAGAGTACCAGGTTTTAACTTAAGCTTGTAGGAATAAGCTTAGGGGCTTTCATGCAGGTCCCCACATCTGTACCCTAGAGTTCAGACTGGGGAAGGAACCCTGACAGCAGGAATTTGAATCTGGGTCTCCCATACTCTTGATGAATACCCTAACCATTGAGCTATAAGATGTAAAGATATCACCTCCTCTTCTCTGAATCTAGCCCTTCCGCCTCAATTTTTTGTCTGAAACTATTCTGCAAATTCATGTTGAATTCACTAATAGTTTCAGTTGACTCAAATCTGCATTATTATTATTTTTTGGTAAATAAACTATTTGTCCAAAAAAAAAAGTGTTTATGTACATGTATATATACATACACACACTATGTAAAAGTAACTGATTGTTTTAGAAACTCTTTATCATACTCACACAAGTCATCCCATTGACTTCAGAATATGACCTTCAATGAAAAATTATGAAACACAGTTGCAAAAAAAAATTAAGACACACTTTCCACTTACCAATCAAATTGTTTTGTTTTTTAAGTTTTAATTCAGAGTTAAATGTTGACATAATTAACTAAGAGTTAATTTTACAGTAGCACTTGGGTAACTTGCACTGCTAATGTGAGATCCTTGGATTTATAGACAGAAGAATATCAAGTAGGATTAGGGAGGTGGTAGTACCTCTGTCTGCGGCATCAGTGAGGCCATTACTGGAATGTTGTTTCTCATTCTTGTGTCTGTCCTTCAAAAAGGATGTTGAAGAATTGGAGAGGGTTTGGAAAAGGACTACAAGAATGGTTTAAGGAAGTCTGAAAAATTTGCCTTACTGTGAGAAACTAAAGATGAGCAATCTAATGAGTTTATCAAAGAGAAGGCTAAGAAGTTACTTGATCATAGACTATAAGTACCTGTACAGGGAGAAGACGTCTGAAAATAGAAAGCTCTTTAATCTAGCAGGCAACCACATAAGATCCAATGGCTGGAAACTGAAGCTAGACAAATTCCTGGAAATAAGGTGCACATTTTTAACAGTGAAAATACTTAACCCATTAAAACAACTTACCTAGAGACATGGAGCAGTCATGTGTGGTCTTTAAATCAAGATTAGATAGCTTTCTAAAAGTTATGCTATAGCTCAGCTAGAAGTTATGGGTTTGATGCAGGAATCACTAACAATGTTCTGACCTATGCTATACAGGAGGTCAGACTAGATGATCATAATGGTCCACTCTGGCCTTAAACTAAAACAAGTTCCTGTTGCTGTTTCTCCATCCTTCCTCCGTTTTCCTCCTTCATCTTAGTTTTTCATCCACCTTACTGTGTCTTACTAAGGTTGTAAACTTTGGAGTATGAACTGTGTTTTACTATATGGCTGTACAACATCTACAGCAATGACGCTTCTGAGCACTATTTTGATGTATGTCTGGCTACTGTCAGACACAGGATATTGTGGGCTACTGGAATGATGCAATATGGTAGTTCCTATGTTAAATAGTAAATAATATTAAAATATAGAGCAGGGTCACTTTATTATTTCATTACCTTCTCATATATGTGAAAATACTTTGAATGCTTAATTTTTCTAAAATGATGAAATATTTGCTTCTGTGTAAATATTTCTTGTTCTGTGGGACAGTATGACACGAGACTTGCATTGTGCAAAACATAATGCTGTAATAGTTTTTTTCCTGACCTAGAGTGAACATCTTCTCAAAGTCTGATTTTGATATATGATCCATGTCTGCTCAAAGGACTTGTCTTCACTACCAGCTAAATCAGCACTGCTGTAATTGATGCAGCAGGCATCAATTTAGCAGGTCTGGTGAAGACACGATAAGTCAATGGCAGAGCACTCTCCCTTCAACTTCAGTACTCCACCTCCCCAAAAGATGGAAGCTATGTTGATGGAAGTTCATCTTCTGTTGACATGGTGCAGTGTAGACACTGCTGTAAGTCAATCTAAGCTATGCCAATTTAAGTTTCATATTTTACGTAACTTAACTAGCATAACTTAGATTGAGTTACCTTGTTAGTATAGACCTGGCTAAAGAGAGCTCTTCAGAGCAGACACCATTCAATCTGTCTCATTATATTTAAAATAGTTACTCTTGTGATCTAAATTAGTGTTCGGTGGGAATAGAGTTGAGACTACCAAACTCATGTCATCCGTATGAAGTTAAATTTGTACCATGATTCCAGAAATAAATGGAGATAGTGTTGTATACATCCAGATAAAAATCTGTTTCAGAAAGTTTCTGAATGCAAAGGTTCTGTGATTGGTACAATTTGACTCCTGAACCTAATTTTTTAGTGTCCTCTTAGGACTGTAGCGATGTTACTTCTGGTAAGTATAATTTGCAAGGCAAATTTCCTTTGTCAAGCTGTGACCTGATGTAAGTCAGAGGGATTTCACATCATCTAGGTTTCCCTTTTAACTGTCATTCCCCTCTTTGACCTGGGAAGTTATAGTATCTAAGAGCCCAGGGAAGGTCATGCTCTGTGCATGTGTCAAGTTTAATTGCAATCCAACACTTCATTCTTGACTTTTCTTACCCTCAAAACAGACAGGTAGAAAGACTGTGCCTAATGTCACCATTAACTGTACTGAGGCCATTATGCTGGAAGACTAATTGTGATGGCGATGGTGGTGATAGTGCAAAAATAAACTGCCTTTTTCTCCAGAAAAGGGAGGCAAAAATGATAGGAGTGTACATACAGACCATCATTTCACACTGAAGTACATAATAATGCAATTTAGTTCAGTCTTGTCAGGTTGAGGAGGTATTAAAAAAAATAACGCACACTTAGCTTATCTGCCAGCCCAGCCACTAATGGAGTAAGTGACAATGGCTTTTTGCTCACTGCACACCAGGGAGTGCCCAGAAACTTTGTGAAAATAAATGGAAATCCAGTGGTATTCAGATTCCCACGGGAGCTGAGGGACCAGTGGTGTGTCATTCTAAGATAAATGATGAGAGTAGACTTGTACCAGTGAGGGAATGCAAAATAAATAAATAAGTAAAAATTGCTATAAAGGAAAATTAGGATTTCTGCGTTCACAGTGTAGATGTGATAATATGGTTTGTCTATTTTATTATATGGCAACATTCCAAATTAGAGTTTGTTAGCCATGGAAAAATAGCAAATAATTAATTTCTATTTAAATGGCTTTGTGTTGCAGATGATGGACAGCACCAGGACAAGATTTAGTGGCCTGAGTTTGAGCTAACTGATTTAGACAGCTAGTGGTTGTGGATTCAATTTGGAACAAAATAAATAAAATAAATAAATTTGACAGGCTGACTATAGCTGCTGCTGTAACATTTCAGGGCTTATGAATCTGCAGCTTAATAAAAATATTTTTATATGTGAAAGCAGAAATTTTGCCCCCAAAGAAGCAGAAAACTGTACTTGGGGATGATTGCCACCATGTGGGGGGTTCGAGCTCTGGTCCAACAGTTTGAAAGGGCTCGATTGTTCTTGCTAGGCTTAAAGGGCTAGGAGGGATAATTTAGCATCCAGTACTTTTATGGTTTCCCAAGATTTATTGAATTCAGCATTCAAAAGTGAAAAAGTCTGCATTGAATCCTATTATAAAACTTGATATGTGTATGTGACAGAGAGCTGTCACCTCAGGTACCTAAATGATGTTATTTTCCTCCTTCCTTGGACGAAGGGGGCAAAGTTGATTCACATAGACCTAAATACATCCATCAAAATGGAAGGTTGGATGAACAGGCTTGATATAGCTTGGAGACAGCCTGCCTTTTCTAAAAGCAAGGCTCTGGACTTGATAGGAATAGGTTTAAAAACATTATAGAAGAAAATCTGCTTTTTACTATGTTATATTCTGAAACATTCCAAATCTATATGCTTGTGACTATGGATTTTATTTTGTCATATATTATCTTGGAATAATCCAGATCATACTGCAAAATGCAGTTTTTCTTTCAATTAATTGCAAATAATACTTCCTTTCCTGCCAGGCTTTCACCACATTGCCATGGGGTTTGATATTGAATAATGCCTGTATTCTGGTTACAACACTGATAAATCTCTGAAGTAAATTACAGAATAGCTTACATTTCTCAGTGTGAGGAATGCATAATTATTACTTGAAAATCTAATCACACTGTACCAACTCTAATCAAAATGGATCATCTCCCTTTGGTAGAAATGATAGTTTATATAAAATATATTGAAAATTAATATTATCCAATTACAAGGAATTGGAATAAACTTCTTCATCCCCCAGAGTAAACACAAGGGGCCATATATTCTATTGGCTCAACTCCACTGAGGTCACACTAGCAGAAAATTTGGCCAAAGCTCCTTATTTTGTCAACTGTCCATACGCATCACCCTTATTTAAATCTCTGAGAGTTCTGCAGGCAGATTAAGGACTATGTCTTAGCTAGTATACAAATGTTATGGTATGTTATTGCACCATGTGGGGAGGCCAGTAGAATTTAATTTGATGAGAAGCTTGAATGGGAACTCACCATAACTGCTGCTATAATACGTCACCATTGGACCCATAAGTGTGTCTAATTTTTATGGCATTATTAGTAACATATCTATAGAAAGTCTACATCAGTTCTGAGCAAGAACAGATGCTGGGTTGGGTAAGAACTGCACAAAAGAAATGCAGTGCTTTTAAAAATACAATGTTTACTGCTGAAAGGGTCAGAATTTGCCAAATAGTCTAGGATAAAGGTATCTCAAAGAGTTGTACCTGGTTGCATTTTAATTTTAACAGACTGATTTAAGAGACCTTTGATTTATACTTTGGTATTTCCTGGAAGTCATCCAAACTCACTTTAAATGATAAATATTTATATAAATTCACCCACAAATCCATAATGTTTTTATTTTATTCTCTACCTTAATTTCAATCAATATATTTTATTTACCTAATAATCATCTTTTTTTTCTTGGTTAACTTTGTCCATCTCACTAAAATTTTCCCATATACAGTATATATAAAATATATTTGAGAGATGATTTATTCTGAAGTGGATCAGAAGAACATAGAGACTCCAATTCTATTATCATTATTTTTTCATTATTAAATCAACCTTGTAAGTCAATAATTAAAGTATGACTCAAAGAGTTACACATTTCAGGTTACATGGGTTGATCAACTAAATCCCCATTTAATCCAATCTATCTGTGGTGTGTGAGACATCCATTACCTTGGTAGCCAAGAACCCCCACCCCTATTCTTCCTCACATGCATTCTGCATTATGTTCTCCCTTCTATCTGATGTCCTGTTTGGAGTATGGCACACACATGAAGCTTTGAAAATGGATTTTGTTTTGCTTGACTACTGTATGTGCCTGTAGACATTCATATTTACTGCATACTAATTAACAGAGCTGTGCAGCTTTTAGCTGGCTTATACCAACTTATATCATGTTGCAGAGTGCAAGGATCCTTTTTCTGCTGTCATCCATTCATTAGGGCCTAGAATGCCACAGTGGTTGTTAGTTCCTACTGCGACTCATTTTGATCTGTAAGATCCTCTTTTAAGGTAACGACTAAATCTTAATTTGGGCCAGCGAGGCTCTAACTTTTCCCCTCAAACTATTTCACACAGAGGGTAAAAAAACCACCTCGCCCCCCGAAAGACAAAAGTTTTACAGCTGAAAAGCGTCAATGTGAACAGCACATTGTTCATAGGAGCACTCTCCTGCTGACAAAGCCGCTGCCGCTTGGAAAAAGGGCGGGGGGGGGAGTTTTTTGTTGGCAGGAAAGCTCTCTCTTGCCAACAAATGGCAGCTACAGTGTGTACCTTTTAACGGCACTGCTGTAGCAGCACAGCTCTGTCGCTAAAAGGTGCATAGTGTAGACAACGCCTAAGAGTTTGTAGGTGAACTGTAGAAGGGATGATCTTGTAGTTAAAGAAGTGAACTGCCACTCACAAGCTCTGGGGTCAGTTCCCCCACACTGTCACAAACTCCTGTGACCTTGAACAAGTCACTTCGTGCCATTTTTTATTGGTATTAAGCCATCTAAAGATTTTAGATTGGTGCCTAAGAGGATTTTCAAAACTGCTTATGCAGGTTTGGCACCTAACTGTCATGGAGAACCATGGGAGTTTAGTTGCCTAACCTGCTTAGACACTTTTGAAAATCCCAATGGATGTCTATCTGAATCTTTAAGTGCTTGAATACATTGGAAAATCTGTCCCTTAGTCTTTATGTGCTTCAGTTTCCCTTCTGTACAACAGCTACCACTGTGGTGTGCTGATCTCTCTGGGGACTTCTATCTTACAAACAATAGATAGTAAAAACCCTCTGCTTTAGAATTTTGCACTACACTGGAATTGCTTCCTTTCCTTTTCCGATAGTAGACTGGGCAATGAAACACACCATGTATATCTCTAGATTATTTGCTAATGAAGTAAGGTTTTTCCAAAATATCTTGATTCTGACAATTTTTTCAGTATGTGGAATATTAAAATGTTACTAGCTAACTGAAAAGGGTAATTACTGTATTTATTACAATTTGCTTAGTAACCTAACAGAACAGTGGTGCAGTAGGTGTCATCATGCAATTAGTAAGATCAATAACTTTATATTACCTATTATACTGTTGTAATAGCAATATTAACTCAGCTAAGAATCAGTTGGCAAGCCCTTAGACTTTCAGTTTAACTTTTACCTTTATGCAGTTGCCTTTCCTATGCTATTTTTATAGAATGTATCACTTTCTACACTTTTTTTAATAGCCCTAACATAGGCAATTCATATAGGTTTCAATATTTACCCATTATACTAATCTTCTCCCAAGTGCATTCTCAAGACAAATGTGGTGGTCGTTGTTTAGTACCCCTATATTCTACATAATTGTCACAGCTTTAACTATGTCATAAAAAGAAGGGAAAAAAGAGAGGAAAAACATTAAAGAAGGAGAAGAGAAGAGCAAGCACATAAATTCTTTGTGAAAGAGAGGCCAACAAGCAATTATATTTGGAGAATGATTGTTTTGCATTAGTCAATTCAAAGTCTATTCTGGCATTAATAAAATAAAAATAAAACCAGAACAAAATATGTTTTTTTTTTTCTGGTCTCGGGTCATTCAATGACATCTATTTTTGAAAGAGGCTGTGTAACAAGCTGACAAGGATTTTCCTTTAGCTCACCTTATTAGTAAGTGTTGGAGCCCAGCAGGGAGTTGCAGTTTTATTACTCAGTGGGGCAAGTCTAGCTTCTTACACATGAACCTGAATGTAAAGGAGATAGATATTTCCCTCCAGGAGATAGGTTGATGGTGTGAGGCCTGAGGGAAGGGACCTTAGGAAAAGCCAAGCCTTAGTGAAATACTTAGGCTAAGATGTATGCAATATACAGTTTTGGAATTAACCTTTCTGTTTACAAAGCCAGGCCCCAGGAGGGGTGATGTTTTAACTTTACAACTAGAATGTAGAGTTTGTTTGGAGCTGGGTAGGGATTAAAGGTAACACTGTCAGTGGATACTGCACAGGTCTGGGAGTCAGGAGTCTTAGGTTGAAATCTTTGCCCCACTGAAGTGAAGGGCAAATTCTTACAGACTTCAGTTGGGAAAGAATTTGGATTTCACTCTTAGCAAGTGTTATAAATACTACGAACAGTTCACTGCCTGATCTTAGGTCAGTCACTTAGACCAAATCTTGCAAACTGCTCCATGCTGGTGGACCCATTGATTAGAATGGTCTCTTTAAAGGTCATCTAGAGATGCAATTGTGGCAGAATGGTTTGTGCTGTCTTAACTTATCTGTTTTATCCAAAGAAGTCCTGAAAGATGTTTTGGCCTTGTAATGTTTTTGTTTTACTTTTTGTTTTTTTTTAAATGAAAATTGTGATCTTATCTTTTTTACATTGTTTTTCCTGGAAGTCTCTATAGGTGAGTGGAAAACTGAGAAGTTTATGGCATCATTGATTATGCTGAAGTGAACCCTGATTGAGAAGGAAGCGATTTTTATCACATTGCTTGAAACATTTTGGGTTTTGTTTTCTTTTTAAGAACTCTTGGGGAACTTAACTGCCTGAATAAACATCAGGGGGAAAAATTTTCTTGTTAAAGATTCAAAACTCTTTCTGCTGCAGGTAAGAGCTGAAACAGCCCCCAAACCACATCTTGAGTCTTCCAAGAAAGACCTACAGCAAAACAGGGAGGATCAACTTTGACATTTGTCATATTTGTAAGCTACAAAAGAAACAAACCCTGCTAGGCCTCCTTTATGCATTGTAAAAGAACACACACAAAAAAGGCACAAAATGTTTTTTTCACCCTTTCTCTTCGTATTACTACTTTAAAAAGGAAAATATTACTCCCTCTTGACCTGAATACTGCTCCATCCCACAATCTATGTGGGTTCATGGTTAACAGTGCAAAGTTCACATAAATATATAAAAGATACATAACACTTTAATAAAACAGTCCTTTATTAGTATTGTCATTTGATCAGTCCTTGAATTAAGAGAGGATGGCAAAGAATTTAAATTGGTCTGGTATTTCTTTAATCACGGGGAAAAAACTTGCTGTCTTCACAGCTGAGCCAGAGGTAACTGGGAAAGGGTATGTGCATTCCAATCTTAGAGAGACAATCTGCTTAATATGTTCTGGTTTAGTCACTAATGCTTTTGGTACATAAACACTGTCTGTAAACGTCCACGAGTCTTCTTTAGAAGAATAAGGTACAATAATAAACAATTTTAATGTGTTTTTTTAACTAGAGACACATTGTATTTGTACGTGCTACTCAGTTAATATTTTTTTTCTAGCCGATGCATTCAAATTGCCAGATCACTAAGACATGATTATTTGAGATAATAACTTAACCACAGAGGCTAGAACGTAATCAGATACCTTCAGAGTTGACAGACACCTACAATGTTTATTTATATTAAGTTGGCTGGATCTGGATTTATTTCCTTTTCATGTTACTGGACCAGATAAATCAGACAATCCTTAGAAAAATGCACTTCACAATTATTTATAAACATGTTATCCCTAGGATTACATCAAAGAACGCACTATAAATTATTCAGTGTGTAACTCCCATTTGGCATTTACCAACTTCTGGGACTCTGGACTGAGCCTCAGAGCCCTCTGACATGCTTGAAGTCAGGTTTGGGAATAGAATAGACTTTACCCCTGCTGAGGTCAGTAGGCAATTTTCTGCATGGAGTAATAGGGACAGGCAGTTTTCTGGACTAATGATGAGCCAGGGCTGCTCAGCCCTTCTGTGGGCAGGGACAGCCTGACAGAGACAAAGAGACTAATTTTAATTTCAGATTTTGAGCTGTGTGTTTGGGAATTGGGAGCTTACGGAGAAGCAGAACACCCCAGGATGTCTCTGATTAACTCCCCCTCCCCACAAAGAGTGTCTTTGAACTACTGTGGGATCTAGTGCATGGGTCAGGCAGTTTCAGCCCACAAATGCCAGCACCCAGTGTAGCATAGATGTGACCTCATGCTGGCTACCAAGAGGCAATCGAGAGTTCTATAGCAATCCAGACCAGGGAGCCAGGAGAGGAACATGCCCCACCAGGGCAAAGACATTGTAAAAAGACACATTTTGTTGTGGGTTTAAGCCAGCCAACATTCACAGCACTGCAGCACTCATCTCTGGACTCACTCTCAACATACCACCTGCCTGGGAAGGAAGCAGGGAGGTAGCTGGGGTTGGGAAGAGTTGAGCATTGGAAGGTGGGGAATTAGTTCATTTGTTGATATTTTAATACTTATTAGTTAACCCTAACCCTTTCCCATATCCTATTTTCCTGCTCCCACCAAAGTCCACCTTTCTTTTACTGTTATTTTTGGGTGTGTCATTTCTTTGCTGGGGTTTGTGTTGATGTACTTTATTGTTTTTTGTGTACTGGGTTTTATACTCCTGGCCAGCAGTGGTAGCATTATTAATTTTCCCAATGGACACCACCCATGTGTTCCAGCCACAGTTAGAAGTCACCTTGGATGGAGGCACCAGCTGTCATAAAAAAGAACCCAGGACCCAGCTTATGTGAGGAGAGGGAAGAAGCCACTCCAAGTAGCGAACACCAGGGAGGAAACATGAGCCTCAGGAGAGGGGTTCCAAATGGGTTGTAAAGTTTGTTTGCCAATTATCCTTACTACTGCTTTTCTTTAGCCATTCATATACTTACAATAAAAAAAATCAAGGAAGATATTTGATCTAAAACATTCATGCATGTGTCATAAGTTCTGACCTTATCAAGGAAATTATTTTGATCATTTAAAGGTTTGTTTAGCATGTTACTGGACCTGTGCCATAAGTATTTCTCTTTATGTATAACTTTCTTAGTGAACATGGAAGAAGTGCCAGATTGCATATCAGGTTCCAAAAAATGACATTGTTTAAATTCATGTGTAGGAACCAGATTGAGACTATTATTTCCCAGAGTCTGTTTATTCACAAGATATTTAAAAGTTTTGTGGGCCTGATTCTTATTTATATGAAGACCCCTTTACACAGCTTTGGCCCTCAGGTTACACCCTATCACCTTCAGTGGTGATATTTGTGCAGACCTATTGTAGGGACAAACCTTTTCTAATAGATAACATTATTTGTTATATTTACAAGTGTATGACTGAACTGTTCAATTCATAGCTTTTCTTTTTTAATATCTGAAATGTCTTTAATCAGGATAAAGATAGATGGCTATCTGCAGAAAAGTGTGATGTTCCAGAAGAGAAACTGCAGAGTAATTTGTGGTGAGATGTAGATCCTGCCAAACCCCGTGACCACCATTTTGGATTTCTTTTAGCTGTTGCGTAGACTGAGAATGTGACTAAGTAATCTTTTATAAAGTGTTTTCATTGGTCAATCCTAATGTTAAACACTGAACATTCAGGCAAACCTTAGGGGCTAGTTTATTGCCAGCTCCTGTAGACTATATTGGGTGGGATTCAGGTGATGCAACTAAAATAATCAGTCCTGCAATGACTTTGCCTAAGACCGTAGGGTAAGATTTTTAAAAGTGTCTCTGTTCCACTCAGTGTTGCAACGCCTAACATATTTAAAAGCCTAAAGGACAATTTTGGAAGTAAAGTCCCAGTAGCTTTCAATGAAACTTAGGGTCATCTTTGTCCAAAAACATTGATTCATGAAAACTGAAACTTTGTGAAAAAAATGTGGGCTTGATGAATTTTCTGACTCAAAACATTGTGGAGGAAAAGTTTTGAAATTGTTGAAACATTTCATATTGAGATTTTCAAAATGAAAATTTCATGTTTTTTTCTTGTTTGAAATGACTTTGTTTCAAATTTTATCTAATTAGAATGAAAAAAGGTTTGACAAAGTGGAAATCTAAAAGAAACATTTCAATTAACCTAAAATGAAAAAAAAATGTTCTCTGGTTTGTGAATATTTCAGATTTTGACTTTTCATCCTGATTTGATATGGAAAAAAAAATTCAAACTCTCAGACGTTTTCATGGGATGGAAAAACAGTTCCCTGCTCATCTCTTTTAAAAGTCTAGGCCACAATCTCATTGTTTCCATCTTCACGTACCAGCTTTAAAACAACTAAACCTGTGGACTGAACCACAGACTAATCCTTGCTTGGCTTTGGAATTAAAGTATACTCTCATGGACATAATCTGAGTGTTTTAAGAATGCAGGCGTACTGTTAAAATCTTGCCTAGCATGTTCTATGGCATTATAAAGCCGGTTTCACTGATAGTGGTTATCATGGTTCAGGGCAACTGCACCTTTATTTCTGCCTTGTGGTCCACCGAGGGCACCAACTCTAGACTCTTGCTTCCTCAGATGTCACCTCTCTTGGACGGAAAGAGATCCATATCTTTCTCCCTTCTGACTGGGGTTTTCCAGGCTGCACAGTTCCCTGCCTATACTGTGTTATTCCCAGCAAGCCAAACTGCCTAAATAGGCTAGCATCTGTGCTTTGCCTTCTCCTTAGAGCAGTTCTCAAACTGGGAGTAGGGACCCCTCAAGGGGTCGCAAGGTTATTACACTGGGGTCACCAGGGGCGGCTCCAGGCCTCAGCATGCCAAGTGCGTGATTGGGGCGGCAAGCTGCGGGGGGCGCTCTGCCGGCGCCGGGAGGGTGGCAGGCAAGCAGGGAGCAGCGGACCCTCTTCAGGCAAACCGCTGGAGGGAGCCTGCCTGCCATGCTTGGGGCAGCAAAATCCCTAGAGCTGCCCCCGTGGGTCACAAGCCGTCAACCTCCACCCCAAATCCCACTTTGCCTGCAGCATTTATAATGGTGTTAAATATATAAAAAAGTGTTTTTAATTTATAAGGGGGGGGTCGCACTGAGAGGCTTGCTATGTGAAAGGGGTCATGAGTGAAAAAGTTTGAGAGCCACTGCCTTAGAGGCTATAAACAGCATAATTTCCAGCAGTTATAAGTTACCACACAGCTCTTTTTAAGCAAGTATATTTATTCTGAAGGTGAAAGCATTACAGAGAAAACATATAAAAACAGTAAAAGAACTTACATACATGCAAATAAACTTACCAGATCTCAGCCCAACTCAAACAAGGCTCTGGTAGTAGCCAATTCTTCAAACTCCACAAAGAGTTTTTTTTTTCTGTGGTTACAAGTTCATAACAGCCTTAGCTCAGAACAAGAACACCCATGCAGTTTAGGTCTTTGATCTTCAGGTTCAGGGAACAGGTAGTCAGTAGACAATGGTCCCTTCCTCAGGGCATAGCTTCAAAAGGTTGGGTTTTTGCATAACTGGAGGGGCATTTGCATTCATCTCCCCTTAGATATTTTCCAGGAATTCCAGTTCACACCTGTTGTCCCAAAATACCATTCTTGTCTGCCACATTTTCAGTATAGTCCTCTGATCATCCAGGTCTGCAATATTACATGACTATAATACAGTGGACACCAAAGATACTGAAACTTAATTCAATAAGACTTTAGAAGAGTATTACAGGAAATTTCTGTCACAGTGGTAATAAGGGAAGAAAAGCCAACAGAATGCTGACTACCTAAGCTTGACTTTCTATCTCTTGTTGTTGCTAAAGCAGAATGGAAGTAGGTAACTATTATTACCTAAAAATAAAGTTAAGAGAACCCTTTGGGATCTTACTTTCTTCCTACCTGCTAGATGTTTGTCATACTTAGCTGAAGCTTACCAAAAATAACTTTATTTGTATTAACCTATCTTTGAGAATACCCTACAGACAGGTGTTTGTGCGTCTGAACCTAGACTCTGGATAGGAATCATGGCTCAAAATCCTAAGTAAAGAAAAAACTTTTGAGACAAATTTCATAGGACACAAGATTAGTTAGAATTCTTCCCAGCTCTTTTTCACCCTCTACATCTTATGTACATGTGCAGCAGGGTAGTCCACTGACCCAACAAAACATAAAAATAAAACACAGGAAGAATGTTGATGCTTCAGTTTGGATTAGATCAGAATCCAATCTAAGCTGCTCGCAAATACTTAGAGATGTTTTCCACACTTCCAAATACACTAATAATCTGTCTAGAAAAATCCTTACAACCCAAAGGCTATGAGTAGCATAACAAATATGGACATTTCTAAGCCAAGTCTAATGAAGCTTGTGTCATTAAATATCATTGTAAGGCTCTGTTCTCAATGAAGATAGACAAAAGGAAGAGCTGTTTCTGAACTAACTGGGACTTGGAGACAAATGCTTTTATCACAGAATATTGTAAATTAGGTTAGTGAAGGGGTGTGTGTGTGTGTGTATTCAGAGCATGGCTGAACTGAAACATGACCTGAAAATATTATGAATGCATTTCTAGAAATAGAATTAACATACACTAAATGGACCACTGTCAGTGATTTTTGTGCTTTAAGAAGGACTGTCTCTTAATTTTTCAGTTTGACGTTTCTAATTTGTATATTAATCATGTCAGAAACAATCCTTGTTTGTCTCAGCTCAGTTAGAATACATATTCCACAGCGATCAGAATTGGACATTTAGGTCTCAATTCTCCACTCCTTTTCAGCAGTTTTATGCCAGTATAAAATTGTTGTTGGGTCTTGTTCTATAGAATTTCATTTCCAAAAACATTGAGTAATAGGACTTGTCTGCATGCATAACCTTTATGAAGTTCCCTGACTTCTAAAGCCACGGATTTGCTATAGCCTAACAACCAGAGGAAGCAATGGGCTTAAATTGCAAGAAGGAAGGTTTAGGTTGGACCAGGGGTTGGCAACCTTTGGCATGTGGCCCATCAGGGTAATCCGCTGCCAGGCCGTGAGACATTTTGTTTTCCTTGACCATCCGCAGGCACAGCCCCCCACAGCTCCCATTGGCCAGAATGACGAACCACTGCCAGTGGAAGTTGTGGGGGGCCATGCCTGCAGATAGTCAATGTAAACAAAATGTCTCGCGGCCTGCCAGTGGATTACCCTGATGGGCCATGTGCCGAAGGTTGCTGACCCCTGGGTTGGACATTAGGAAAAACTTCCTGTCACGGTAGTGAAGCACTGGAACAAATTGCTTAGGGAAGTTGTGGAATCTCCATCACTGGAGAGTTTTAAAACCAGATTAGACAAACACCTGTCAGGAATGGTCTAGTTGTTATGTAGTCCTGCCTTGAGTGCAAGGGACTGGACTAGATGACCTATTGATCTCCCTTCCAGTCCTACACATACATGATTCTATGATTAACAAACCCAGGCTCTGGTGGACCAAAGGGAGAGCAAGTTCCAAGGTCCCCTCATAGAGAGAGCTCTGCTGCCAGCTCCCTCTCATTTATATTTAGGGGATTCCAGCACAAGGGCCTGCAGCAATCTTAACTACCAGTTATGTCATGGAGAGGGAGGTGTCAGTCACTCTTTGCCTTGTCTGCACATAACTTTAAATGATGTAACAAATGAAAGAGTTTTTCTCCTCAGCACAGGCTCTGCCAGCAGTACCTCTAGGAATCTTTCCAACTCCTGGTCTATTTTGACAGTGGACTACTAATCACAATAAACGCATACCAACTGGTGCAATAGTTTTGTAATATGGAACAAAGCCCCCTAGGGAAATGACCAAGGTCACCTGTGATCTGAAACAAATTTGAGTCAGCCCCATGGATGTGGAAAGCTAGTGTGCTAACATGCTCGGTCACCAAGCTCTGTAAGGTGATGTCTTAATTTAATAATAACATGGACAGGAGGCTATGTTCATCTTGAAGATGATGTGGGTGGAAACAGCTGTATTCCCCCTCAAAAGCTATTCATTTCTTTCATATTTTTCCTACTCTGTAATTATTCCTAATCAAACTACAACAAACAGTAAACACTAAAAATGAAATAAATGCAGTGACAGTTTGCCAATAATGAGCAGAAAATTTTCCATCTGTCTAGCAGTGAGTAAAAATCTGTGTAATTACTGCTCATTTTTCTTCTAATTGCTGAGTTATTAGTTTAAAGCTTAAGCACAACTGGTGAACGGTGCTGACTACCCATTCTCTAATTACAGTCCCTGCTTTTCTGTGCTTGAAATCAGGAAAAGCAGAAAATGGAATTTACATTTAGAAAAGATGTCTCCATTAACCCCTCTGGTAATAGCAGCTGTTCAGTTTTGTCTTAACAAGATCTTGAGACTAAATCCTCAGTTGGTATAAATCAACATACAATTTACACCAGCTGAAGACCTGATCCTAAATTTTGCAGTGGAAGTACCACTTTTTCATGTACATTTTAACTCTCCAGTGTCTGTCTTGTCTATTTTGGGTGTCCGCTCGGTGTGGCAGGGATCAGCTACTGCTCTGACAGTGTGGTGCCTAGCACAGTGAGGGTCCTATTCTTGATCATTCCTTACGCACTAACATTGTACCAACAATATTAACAATCAGCCAGAGCTAACTAAAGCTTTGTGTTTGAGCTGGCAGTAACAACCTCAGGAGCCCATAAAACATAACACTTCTGTTTATCTAGCTAGGTCCACAACTAAATGAACCAGGTATGATCTAAAATATGTGGGAAATCTGGTCCTTATTATGCCTGTAGTCTTAGTCATTGCCATTATAATACAGCTGGAATGTTTCTATGCCCAGAACTGAGGTGAGGAGAAGATAGACTGTTTCTATGGGAAAGAGGTAGGAAAGGGTATTATGACTGACCATTCTTTGGATACGCTTGTGTAACCACCATTAACATTAATGGGGATTTGCACATGTCCCCGGATGGGAGAATAGATTCTATAGATTAACCTACTTTAAAATACAAAACACACAGCAGCAGTAGAAGGGCCTTTGATTTCTTTACTAGTTTTTGTGATACTTAACCTCTTCTGGTGGATATGGGGGAGGGGGAAATCATGAAAATGTATTTAAGAATCTCTGCTCTGTGCCTAGAGGACTGCAGCTTTCCCACTTCTTTTCAACTCTGAATAAATGTATTTGCTTCGTGGGCTGACATGCATATTATGCATAATCCATTAGCTACAGTTGCCAGCTGTGTGGTGGAGATAGGGAATGGTGGGACTTCACAGATTTAAAAATGGCAAGGATACATCATCCTAAAAAGAGCAGAAATGAAATAATTATTTGCATAATCATTCTAGAGTCACCTAGGTTTCCTGAAAGCGGCTTAACATGTTTGGAATAATCTATTACGAAAATATTTGGGGGAAAATATTTCTTTTTCTCATGACCATATGCATTTTGATTTTTTCTCTTTGTCTAAAAGATTTTCATTGTGTTTTATTCATCTTAAGAATATTTTCTTTTAGAAAAATAACTGTTCTGTAACCTTTGTTCACCCTAGAAGAATCCCAGTGAAAGCACAAGGTTGTCATGTGAAACAAGCTCATATTTCTTTTTATTTTATTTCTGATATTGGTTTCCAAACACAGTATATTATAGAAAAAAGTATTGATTTAAATGCTATCAATACACATTACTACTTTGGGGAATTCATTTTTTCTTTGATGTAGAACTACTTGTTATGTTGCACCCAGAATGAAAGATCCCCTTGGCCTGCTAACCAACAAAGCTAATGAAATACTCTTCTTACCATTATGCATTAATGTAGCCCGACTGAAATTAGTCAGACTTTTCTCATAAAGTAAGGCTCACTTGCATGAGTCAGGTTTTACAAGGGCTGTTTGTTTCACTACGTGTGTATGTTGTCCAGTGTTTAATATTTGGTTTAGACCATGGAGGATAGGTACATGGAAGTGGATATTGTTCTTTGGGATCTATAGATTCAGTTCAGCTGTGCATCTCAGCTTCAATTAATGAAAATTAGCACTCAGGAGGCCTGTTCCTTCAGGTCAGCAAAGTGAATCTTGTAATGTTTGGGGGTTTTTCACAGTACACCGCAGATGTGCATAGTCTATGTTAATGGAAGAAGAGAGACTGAGACAGCAGTGTAAATCCAATAGAGAATTTCAAAGGCACCTAACCCACAGAAGCTTCTTAATAAACACAGAAATTCAAACATCTATACACCTGTTTTGCACTGATACAATATGGCTTGCCATTGAATGTTAAGTCTGCCTTAACAATTTATTGTACCTTTAAAAATTATGACATAGCATTAGCTGTGTTCACTTCCTAGAAAATAGCAAACAAATAAACAAACAAAAAAGAGGAAGGTTGCTAAGTGCTTTTTAATCACCTAAGCTCCAAATTTAGCAGCTCCTAAAGTAATTCTTTCAACAAGTATAAAATTAATCACTTTAAAGCTCATTAAAACTTACTCAATTTATTAAAACTCAGATTTGACCATTTAAAAATATTATTTGCCACAAAAAATATCTACTTTTTAAAAATCCATCACTCATTCGAGGATTTAAAAAAAACAAAACACCATATTTCTGTGACCTAAATGTGCTTCCCTTCTGCTGGTTTTGCAGCCACCACTGTCTAATGTGAACTGCTTGTAAACCTTATCTACACAAGAAAGATGCATCAGTGACATTTAACCAAAATAAGTGTTTTGCACTGGTTTAACTCAATTGGTTTAAAATCGCATCTTTAGTTCAACTGGTTCAATTTTCTCATGTAAACAGGGCCTGAGTAACATGCTAACATCCATCAAGAAGCAAATATCAAAAGAAATTGTAATGTTAATTTCAGCTTCGCTGGAAATTGGGAGGGTGGGGGCTGTTTAGGGGAAATTGCTGTTTGCCAAGGAAACGGTATACATGAAAATAAATGTTATTTTCTAGCTTGTAAAATGGTGTTACAAACCATACAGCGCTGAAAACAGTATTAAAAACTATAAAACCGCTTGTGTCTTCATAAAATGTTAAGAAAAATATATCTGCAGAATAGATAATACTCTTTAAGATACAAGCAACTACTGCATGTTTATTGTAACTGTAACATATGTGAGGACTTTTGTTTAATTCCCCAGTTGTCAGAAATGAGGTTGAAAGTTTTTAATAGCCTCTGGGTGTCAAATCTGCAGCCTCAGGCTCCTATTAGTAATTTAATAAAAGTAATTTATTATAAAGAGAGTAAAAATAAGAATTGCCCAGTAGCTATGAAAGCACATTTACATTATAATTATCAGGCACATAACAGCTAGAAAATAGATAAAAGGAGCATTACAGTAGCACCACCACCAGCAACAGCTAAGATCTGATAGAAAATCACAGCTATAGAGAAATTTTATATGAGGGGAAGAAGTGGTTTTAGATGAAAGGTCATCACCACCTCAGCTGGTTGGCTGAACCACCTGGTAGTATTACAAACCACTCTTCAGAAAGTTGTGAGAGGAACTTTAATACACACTTTTCTTGAACCAGGTGGGGTTGGATGAGAATTATAACAACAGATCAACAGGGAAAGGTGCACCTTGTATCTCTAAAATACTTCTAGATCAGTGGATCCATAAAGTACTTTTTAATTATGCTTCTTTCTCAAGCACTGGTATGTCAGAAAATCTCAGTTCAAGGCAGCAAGGTTTAATGATGCTGGTAGACAGCTAACACCCCTTTTCTGAATATTACACATCCATGGATTAGATTTTAGAATCATAGAATCACAGAATCATAGGACTGGAAGGGACCTCGAGAGGTCGTTTAGTCCAGTCCCCTGTACTTATGGCAGGACTAAGTATTATCTATATCAGTGATGAGTAACCTGCAGCCTGTGAGCCACATGCGGCCCATCAGGGTAATCCGCTGGCGGGCCATGAGACAGTTTGCTTACATTGACCGGGAATGGCGAACCGTGGCCACTGGGAGCTGCAGGCGGATGTGCCTGTGGACAGTCAAAGTAAACAAACTGTCTCACGACCCGCCAGCAGTTTACCATGATGGGCTACTGATCTAGACCATCCCTGACAAGTGTTTGTCTAACCTGCTCTTAAAATTTTCAGAGTTCAACATGCAACTCCTATTTTAGGTACCTAAATAAAGTGTTTGTCCATTGTTCTCAATGGGGGTGGGGGATGGGTGAGCCGCTAGGTTCTGAGAACATTTTGAAAATCTGGTCTATGTTAATGAGTAATGAAATATCTACTTGTGACTTCTACTTCTGTCTGAGAGGGCCATTCTTATAGAACTACATCTTGGAATTTTTTATACACCTCATGATGGCTTCAAGACTAAAAATTAATTCAACAAATCCATTGAGTGTGTTTAAGGAGATAGCATTCCCAACCTAGATATGGTCAGATTTACACTTTCCTGATATTCTCTTTTCTGTTAACTTACATGACATCAGAGATAGACTTCAGTCTGAGCTTTTCTGTTCTGGGGTTTCTCCCTGAAGGGATTTCTCTGTCACTAATATTTCCTCTGCCTCAGATTGTTACTCAAACTTTTTATAGTTTACTCCTGGCTTGGAGCTAATTGGGTCCCTTTGGTGTGGCTGCCAAGGTGACTCACAAGATCACTGCATCTCAGTTCAGGGTCTCAAAAATAACCGTGTTGCATGGGTTATTTGCTGGGTCTCAAAAATGCTGACCAAGTAGACCATGTATAAAACGATTGTTGTGTGATTTCTGCTTTAGAAGCATATTTTGATATTCTTGAAACTGAAAAAATTCAAGGACAAAACTCTGCATCTATCTCATAATTCTGAAATAAGATACAAAAGTAGTGATGTGCTGTCAGTGTGTTTGGAAGAGGTTTCTGCATTTTTCCCCTCTTTAAACTAAGTTAAATCATATGCTTATGCTACTCCTCTGCACCCTGTTTCTGTTATAAGGCACCTATCTCAGCCTATCAGTTGCAGCACTCATCAGGGGAGTGGCTAGGGCCCTGTTTCCTCACCCCCAACAATCGCAAAGGGGTTCTAATGCCTCCCTTCTGTTGCAAGAACCTCTGTAAGAGATGTTTGGCAGGTCTCCCGTCTCAATGTCAGCCATTGTTGCATACAGCAAGCTTCATAACTCCTGTCACCATCTAGAATCTTCAGAGGAAGGTTCACTAGCCCCAAGATCTGCCAGGTTTAGAACTTCCCAGACATGCTGTATTCTTTGATGCATAGCTACTGAGGGAGCATCAGGCTGCAACAGCAGTGGACAAATATTCCTGTTATGCTAAAATGAGGGATTGAGAAACAAGAAGTGCAACTAAATGAAACTTTCCCAAACCTCAGATAGTTTTGGCATAATGATCTAATTTTACCCATCCTTAGAAACTATCACTAAACATATCTGGTGTTTTTTTTAATTTACCATTTGCCTCTTTTTTGTTTAAAATTGGAAAATATAAAATACCTTAGCTATTCCTTCAATGAACAAATCCCCAGACAGAAATGACCTAGTAGAAAGAATGTGTGATAAGGTTATGAAATTTGCTGCTGGTACACAACTGGGGATGGCAGGGGGACAATAACATTCAAAATTACTTGAATAAAAACAGAAAGATGTAGCAGAAAAATGACACAGGCAATTCAGAGTAACATCAGGTAATGAAACTAGGGAGCAAAAAAAAGAGAAGAAAATAAACTCAAAATAGCCATAAATTACAAAACCCTCAAAACGACATTCTGAGTCTCTAAGTTCTTGTCTTCTCTAGAAAATTAGGTCATTTTAATTAACATGATGTTAAATATGATTTTGTAATCAGCAGGAGTGAGTTGTGCTTTAACACTGCTTCAGCAGGTTGTGGGTAAATCCTGCTGGAACTATAGGGTCAATTATAATCAGCTGACATAAACCCTATAGTTCCAGTAGGATTTACTCATGATCAAGTGGCATAATGGTCTCTATCTACAGTGCCATGCTTTATGCAGTTCTAAAATGTAACCTTGAAGAACCATGTCATCTAACTTGACCTCATTTTCAAGTGATGACAAGCCTCAAGAGCTTAATGTTTGAAGCAGAGGAAGAGACAGATTTTGCTTTGAAACCCCTTTGATATTAATGCGGCATTAATAAAGCCAGATTCATGCTGTGGAAATGTTATGCCTAAGCTTAAGTGAAGTGTTAGTTTTTTACAATCCTTTCTGCAAGGAAAGCTCATGCTTTCCCATTAAGGGTGCAGTAATTTCTGTGTATATACCTCTAACTGCCATATAAAAAAGACGAAGAGCCCAAACAACATCAAAATAGAGATAGGGAAGTGTTTGGTCCAGAGCTAGAATTTAAAGAACTAAAAGGAGTTTATATGGCCTTTAATGGGGTTTGGAGCAAGAGTGTAGCTCTATATATCCCGTAATAGTAAAAAAGTAAATAAAGGGTTGAAATTTAAGGAAAAGAATATGAGCTAAGCATTGCATTTTATTGCACAGCGAACATTTAGAAATAACTTTTCTGACACATTTACTGGTGCTGTATATGGGTTTGCACGTGTCCCAAAATGTATGATTCAGAAAAAGGCAGAGCATTAAAAAATGGTCAGAAAGTCCACATGAGCAGCTCTTGTAGTTGTTGAAATTCAAGAAGGGACATGTTTGTCACCCTACTTCACAAAGAGATTTTCCATTTTTACTATCTCTGGCCTGCTCCGGCTTATGTTTAGTTTAATAAGTATAGAAATAAATATCATAGTTAGCAATAAAACACAAAAAAAGGGTTAGAGTGGAAAAAAAAGCACAAATTATTGCTGGGATATTATATATTCTTTTACAAGGGCATCTGTCCCTTCCAGCAGTTGGGTGGTGCCTCCTGATACCTTAAGCTTCCAGAACTCTTAGCAAATTTGGGTCCTCTGAGGCTACACGACTGTTCCCTAGAACAGGGGTTCTCAAACTTCATTGCACCATTACCCCCTTCTGACAACAAAAATTACTGCATGACCCCAGTAGGAGGGACCAAAGCTGATCCTGCCCAAACCCCACTGTCCCAGGTGATGGGGCCAAAGCACCCCAGCCCCCTGAGCCACCCCAGTGAAAATGAGCAAGTGAGTAAGGGTGGGGAAATTGAGTGACAGAGGGAGGAGGGATGGACTGAATGGGGCAGAGCCTTGGAAAAGGGGCAGGGCATGGGATGGGCCTTGGAGGAGGGGCAGGGCAGAGGTGGGGAAAGGGTGTTCGGTTTTGTGAGAGTAGAAAGTTGGCAACCCTAACTTCAGAGGTACACCTTGTGCCTGAGAATTTACCTGGAACTGAACGTGTGTGTTGAGTGCCTCATATGCGTTGGGGAAACTTATTCCCCAGAACATTGCTCAGTCTTCTGAGTGTTCACCCCAGAGTGTGCTGGGATCACAGATGGACTCACTGAGACTGCAAGCCTACCTCACAGGAAAAGTCTTAAAGGGATAGGCACTGGCACCTGAATGCAGGGCCCACAATGGCTATCAGCAACACTGAGGCTCAGTATTGCCAAGTGAGCAAAGGCATCTGCTCTGGCTTCAGCCCAACATCCAAAAGAAGCTCTAGGCAAAGTCTTCTGAAGCATTGATCGCTGTTTAGGCATTAAAATGGCACTGAAACTATCTGCTATGGCAGCCTCAGCATGTTATACCTATGCAGGAGTCCAGAGCTGACACCTCTCTTAGGGACCTGAAGGCAATTCCCCTCTTCCCTGGCACTGGCTGTGTTTAGATGGGCTTCATCAGAGTAGATGCCTTAGAGAAAGGAGAATAGAAAGCCTAGCTTCCAATTCCATAGTTCTCTGAGAAAGACACCTTTGCACCAATTGGAGCAAGAATCACTGGCACTAACCTCTCTGTCACCAGAGATAGGACAACAGAGATATCTGACACTGGCACAGGCAGAACTGTCCTGAACCCATGTTTCTTGGGGAGTTGTGATCTGCCCAAAACTCATGTTAGAGGCAGCATTCAAAAAATGAATATACTTCTTTTGATGGTGTCATTTAGACAATACTAACAAAAAGAGAATTGAAATAGTTAAAGATATTCATCTAATACTGACAAAGAAAATCTTTCTAGTGCTGCTAGGTCACTCAGCATTTATCCAATCTATTAGCTTAAACTTTGGGGGACTACTGTATTTGCATTTTTTGGCCTCAATCCTGCCCTCAGATGTGTTGAAGCGGAGCTTCACTCCAGCATAGTCAATGCTAGTCTATAATAGCATAAAGGTCCATATAGGTGCATCTATTTGTAGGATTGGGACCATTTTTCTTACTGTCTGTGTTTCATAGCACCTAAAGGCCCAAGCAGAGACATATTCTTCTAGGTTCTGTGTACACATGCTCTTTCTAAGAGCCATTTTGTTTTTCTTGCTTTGCCAGCAATTTTTGTTCATCTTGAGCTTCAGCTACAGGAAGAATTTTTGCTCATGTTTAATAAAGACATGTTTACTGTGTTGTACTAATTGGACCTTGAGGTTAATTGTAGTTTTTAAAAAACATTAATATAAAGTCTACTCTATAGCTTGTCTGCAGCATGAAAGTTTAAGTCTAAATTCTGTATTCTGTGTAGGGAGCCGAGAAGAGTTAGCTATATGCAGGAGAGTTACAATTGCTTCTCTCCAGGCTGTTAGTAACCTCTGCAACACATCTGGGAAGAGGTCTAGGGAAGATCTCAGAAATAAAGTATTTATAAACTTCATGTCGGAGAAGGGGAAATCACTCTGCATTAATTAGGATTGGGATAATAGAACACCTAAACAGGCAATTTAATTTTAAAAAGTAAGCATGGGTTCACAAAAGGGAGGTCATGCCTAGCAAATCTAATTCTCTTTTAAAAATTATTACTTAAGAAATAATGTGATGTTATGTGAATAGCTATGGAAATAATTTACCTGAACTAATCTGTAAAGTTAGAGATCAATGCATGGGATACTTGAGAGTAAAGAATGGGTTATCAAAGAGGATGATTTGCATAGAAGCAGTTTCGGATGGAGGCAGGTGACTAATGGAATGCCACAAGGATTAACAATGACCTGAGGATGGAATATGCAGTTTGGCAATTAAATGGCTGACAGAAAATTAGGGAGCAAATTAATCCAAAGAAGGAATATAGTAAAATTCAGAATAACTCTGCGCATATAATGTGTTAGATAGGTTTTCATCAGCTACTTATATAGAACACAGGCAACTAATGGCCAACAACATGGCAAAAGGAGCGTAGACCCAGCAGAGACTCAAGCAATAATTAACGAACAGAAATGCATGGCCACTGTGATATACTTTGTTGATGGAGAATCTAAAACCATACATATCTTATGTTATTTATATACAACGTACACATTTTTGGTTGTTGTTGTTGTTGTTTTGCAGAGATCTACTCATTTTGATACTGCTGAGTAAAATACATCTTATCACTAGTCCTTTTGAAAGTCTATTTGCGTCACTTAGCCCCCAGATGCAGCATTGAGTGTAAACATTAAACATTAACCAGCCATATCTTAGTAAGTAAACTGGTATAAGGAAAGAAGCTGTGTGCTCAATTTATTTCCTATTTTCAGGAAATGCTTGGAACATGACATTGGTTTTGGATGACTTCCTCAGTTTTACCCCATCATTGTCAAAATCTGAATTAGACAATTTCAGATAGGTCACTGCAGCTCAGCTGAGAAAATAATGGATCTGCCTGAATGCCAGAGGTTAACGGTTCTTGGAGATGTTCACATATCATTCTTAGCAACTGTCATCCCAGCCCAATCACTGGTGTGAATCACTCAAAGTTACAACCGTGTCTGGTTGGTGCACCTTGGGCAATTAGCCATATTCATCACTTCAGCTGACTAGCGGGAGAATGGCAATAATGTTTCCATTTGAATGCCAATTGTTATTCTATGATGAACACAGAATGTTGTCATTGGCCTCATCACCGTTGTCATAGTCACCCGCAACCTCACCATTCTCATCAATCATGTCTGCTGTGAGAGCATTGACAACTTTTCCTTCCATTCACACTTGGAACATTTTCTTAGAAATAAACCCCTATACTCATATTCTCCTCAACTGATGGAGCAGTTATTGAAAATAGCCATGATACACTATTTTTTTTAAAAAAAAGGTTGGCAATGGATGTTGTAAAAACACTGGCCCTTGATTTCTTGCCTGGCATGAAATGTGTGGCTGGACACAATTCTGCTTCCAGGACAATGAATTCCCTCTCTTAGCGCAATCCAACAAATCTGTAATACTCAAGACCTCAGATGGATGGTTGGAACCAATCAGAATAAATCTGACACTTAAGATTGCTTATTTCCTGTGGTTCATTGCAAATCAGTTTTTTAGACTGTTGGATATTTGAGGGAGGAGAGTGCTCTTAAGGAAGCCTTCCAGAATAAATACTGCTTAAAAACAGTGGGAACTTCAGCTGCGGTATTGTCTATCTCACAGATACATTAAAAGGCTTAGTGAGTAAGGGGCAAATTTTCAAAAAGTGGTCTGTATTTATACACATGCAGCTCTGTGCCTGCTCAGAGCTACATATGTGTTTTTCAAGCACTAACACCTGCATGCACAGGAGGTAGTATTTACCTGCCTAAAACTTATTTAGGAGTGGTGGAGATTGCATAGTTAAATTCTGATACATCTAGAGGTTAGTGCTTTAAATGTACTAGCAGATGTTTGCAGGAACTAAGCTTTGTGTGCACAAGTGGGAGACTGGGTAAAATGGCTTTGAGAACTTGGCTCTTAATTTTTTAGAAGCACTTTAGAGATTTTCAGCTCTACAGTGCTTGCTACTATAATATATGAAACCCCCCTATGGGGTTTTGCTTTTGGTACTGTTGTTTTTATATTTATTGTATTTGTTGGCACTCTGGTAACAATGCCTCCAAAAGGTATAAACTTTTAATATGTGAGCACTGGGATTTTTTTTAGTAGGGTTCTTTCTAAAGTTTCCCAGGATTTGTTTCCAAATTATTCCATTTCAGTCCAAGGCTGTATTAGTGTTTGATGTTTTGCTTTCCTGGAATTTGGACCCTTCCCTACCTTTCAGTATTTTCAAACTAATTAAAAGGTTTATGGAATGTAAATATATTATAATGTTTAGATTTCCATTTTCTGTGTAGTGTAACGCTACTTACCGTAATTACTAGTAAAATTTTCTTCTCCACTCACTTCTCTTCCAATAAACTAAGTTTCACTTTATCTGTCTTCAGTCTCAGATTATAATCCAGATTCTTAAATCTCTGGGCCTCCGTTATTACTGGGAAACATGCTTACCAATTATTTATTTATTTTAACTTCTTTGAAACTGGAGGTGATTACCACGTCTAATGCTTTGGAGGATTTCAGACCTGTTTGCTCATATACAGGTTTATGAAATCAATAGAGATTTATTATAAACAGCTACATTTAACAGTAGAAGAAAAAAATGTATTTTTAAAATACCAGTGCAAAAAACATCTTTCTCAATTATATTAGATGAAGATTTTCCAATTAGGTTTAGTATGTGGAGTCAGAGAGTGCTTTTACTTTTCTAAATTGCCCTTTTCAAAGTCTCAGCTAACTTTAAAAAAAATAAAAATAAACTTCTAATACTTACTGTTCAAAAGAAACCCTTCAAAGTATGAATGGAGGCCACGTCTACTCTACAAAATTAAGTTGACCTATGTAGGCAAACAGCTGCCACAGTTGTTACCTTGCTTGTGGGTGTTTACATTTTGCTCCTTGTGTCAGCGGTGCGTATCATCACCAGGACAGCTTGTATCAATTGTACTGTCAGTGTGGAGCATTGTGGATGACTTCTGAAAGCCAGCAGTAATTGATATAAGCAATGTGGCGTTTATAGACACTGCATCAACTGAACTACTGAGACATTGACTCTATGCCTCTTGTGGACGTGGTGTTATTAAATCAGAGTAGCTGGTAAGTTACGTTGGCAGAAGCAAAATTTTAGTGTAGACATCTACAGACTTAGGTCAACATAAACTGCCTTGTTTCGACCTAATTCTATATTGTAGACTAGTGTAGTCTATTTCTATAGTGTAGATATCTCTCTGAATTTGCAGAATGAAACAAAAGCTTGGAGAGGTGTGAACTACTCCTGTTCCATTTCAATGAAGCATTAGTACAGATGCTCATGGATAATGTAAATGTCAACCTTGTTTAATTATTTCATTACCAATCAAATCATACAAGAAAGAAGATGGATGATCCTATTATAAAAATCTGCACAAATTACTGAGAATGACAGCTTATTTTGTTGCCTGAAGTCTGTGGTGCTTAGGAGAGTATAACCACTTCCCTGCCCTCTATCAAGAATAAACCAAGAAGCCTAGCATAGCTCAGCAGGGCATCTGAGCAACTTCTGAGGAACTCTGCAGAGCCAATGGGAACTCCTCTGCCAATGAGTCAAACCAAAGGAGCCGAGTGGAACCCAATAGAGGATACATGACCATATTTTGAGCACCTACATAATCTGTTTTGAGGGACATCTCAATTTGGCATGTCAAATGGACAGAAATTTGTTTGCGGTTGGTCTTGATTCATAGGCAGGATTTGAAAGTGTATCCTTGCTCCCCCTGACCCCCTCCATTCAAACCCTAGGTGAAAGAATCTTGATTAATTATATATTAAAGATTTTTGCAGCACTAGGAGTCAACTGTAAGGTGTTGGACCCAATTGCCAATGCCAACCACATGTAAAATAATAACTTGCAAAGTGGATAGAGGGTCTGTACAAAATGCACAAGTTATTGTACGTAGCCCAGTAGCATTTCAAGCAGAAATAAAGAGAAATAATATGGGAAGATGCTACCAAAAGACAATGCAGGACAAAACAGGGAACCATATTGTCTAGGAAACATTTTTTTGTCATTACAGAAGACATTTTATACAACAATTATGCTTGTGTTTCATCAAACTCTTTACAACAAGCAGAGGAGGAATATTTTGTACTGTGTCAACAAGTATATCACCTGTTCATCTGTGTGTAAGATAACCTTTTTAGATAGTCACATGGAGATAACATTCCAGCTGCTGTAAGTAAATGGGCAGGTGGTCAATGAGAGAAAAGCAAATACTCATAGCCATAATAACTGGAACCTTTCAATTGTGTTTGCTTTCATTCAGTGGTGTTTGTCAATGACAGATGTGCTCAGGAAGTTTAGGCTGGAAGGGAAGAGGTGGGACTCCTCATGCAGTTGCTAATTTGCAGTGCTTACAATCAGTCCATCTTGCAAAAATCAATCTGATACAGATATGGTAGGGAAAATCAGACTGGATAATTGGAAACAGCATTCTTTGTAATGTTCTCTTTCTGTTACACCTCTTACCACTACTTCTCTGTGAAGAATGCTCTCTGCCTTATA
Organism: Chelonoidis abingdonii; assembly: GCF_003597395.2. NCBI lineage: Eukaryota > Metazoa > Chordata > Testudines > Testudinidae > Chelonoidis > Chelonoidis abingdonii. Next base: position 207,781,097 of record NC_133769.1, on the reverse strand, counting down.
CTTTGTTTTGGAGATAAACACTCCCCTATCACTGGCTTGCCTTACCCTTGAAATTCTACGTATTAATGTAGACATGATGAGCTTATTACCCTAAAAGCACTTGCCACACATTGAATATTTTAACACGTACGTGCATAAAAATAATATAATACAGCAGTACAAACACCTATGGGAAACCTAACCCAGCTAGCACAGGTGCACAACGGAAATTTTGGGACTTGTAATTGCATTTTTCACTGATTACACTAAATTTTAGTCATGACACTAACACTTACAAACCTACACTAACTGTACTAACGAAAAATATTTCTTCAATCATAGTCCTCCAAACTTTCCAGTTTCCTTTTTAGTAGCCACACAGATCTGCTAGCATTATTTTTAATTACCAAAAATGGCCAAGTGATTAACACTTGAAAATTAGCTACTGCACATATACAGAAATTATTTAAAGTGAGAGTTTAAATATTTATATTGAGAGGCGCTCAGATGTCACGGTGATGGGAACGCTATAAGAGCCCAGATATTTACTAACACAACAAAGGGAGTGTGCTACAGGTGGACATGAAAAATTACATATACTTTGGAGCCAGTGAGCACACGCAAAGTTAGAGTAAAAAATGAACAAACTTCTGCTATAGCAGCTCACATAAGATCTGCAAGCAAACCAGATAGCATTCTATCTGTCATAACAAGTTATACAGTAGTAGCCGTTCAGTGCATGTCTTAGGTGCACATGTTTAATTGTACACAAAAAAGGTTCGTGTAGGGATGCAGGAACGAGAATGCCTTAATCCCACAGCCACCTTGAAGAGGCAATAAAAAGGTATTAAAGATGGCGGATGAACATACCACACCTCCCCAGTGGTTGCATGTATGCTTGAGTGTGCTGTGAGCTCCTCAGGGTGAGGACCATCCCTTCTTGTCTGTCAAGAAAGCCCCAAGGACATAGTTAATATGAGTGCCTTCCTCTGCTGGAGAAGGGCACCAGTAGCTGTATTAATTCAGAATGTGGCGTGGCTTATTGCTGTGGGGTTATGGCTCTTTAATTTTACATTAAATTTTCTTTGAAAACAAGGGAGAGGAGGGAGCAGTAGCTGTGCAACGGAGGCTTGCATTTCACACTATGAACAGTAAGGCCTCGTCTACAGTGAGGTGGGTATCGATCTAAGTTACGCAACTTCAGCTACCGCTCCCCCATTGACTCTGCCTCTGCCCGCACCTCTCACCGAGCTGGAATACAGGAGTTGAGGGGAGAGAGCTCGGGTATCGATTTATTACGTCTAGACTAGACGTGATAAATCAATCCCTGCTGAATCAATCGCTTCCTGCTGATTGGACTGGTAGTGTAGACATACCCTAAGTTGCAGAAGGATCTCTTCCTTCCTTCTGTTCCCCAAAACCCCCAGAATCTTTCAGCAGCAATCTGTGCTCCAAACAACCATTTTTAAATTATAAACAACAGGAATGATCCCCAAGCTGCTTGTGTTTGGTGCTTTTTTTTGTTTGTTTGTTTTACAGTACAGAGTTGGTTAAAAGAAACCGGAGTTCCCCAGACTTCTGTTAAAAGGGTGAAAGGGCAGCTTGGCGCTTTAGGGGCAATAATAATGTAAAACTGTCACTTTGTTCTGCTCCATACACACCTCTCTTCACATTTCCATCTTCTGCTGCCTCTACAATTCTGCCTCTCACCTGCTTCTGGGATCCTTTAAAGGCAGCCAAAGAGTAGATTGATGATAGAAAAGCAGCTCGGAGTGAGGGACGAGGTAGGGGGATAGGGTAGGGGGAGAGAAGATAATATCCTTAAGCCAAAAACTGCCTTACCTGCTAAAACACGAAGACTGAGATTTCCAAAATCAACTAAAAAGCCTGAATGCCCATTTCCCATTGAAAATTAGGTGTCTAAATCCCTTGCTCGGCTTTGAAAATTTCAGCCTGCACTTGTGCGTGTGTGTAATATGAATTGAAATATCACTTTGAAAAGAGATGAGAGAGGGTAGGAAGAATGACAAAATAAGATATTTAAACAACATTTTTTTCCCCTTAGTAACTTAATGGCAAAGGGAATATTTTGGTTTTTTCGTTGTTAGATCAGAGCTATGCATGGTGAGAAGTCCATGCACAAATGTGACATCAAAAAGGCGCCAACAAGCCAATCAGGATCTCTTTTGGGGCATTCAGTGTCCCTAGTGATGCTGAAATATATGGATGATTGGAAAGTAATGGTATTGACCACATTGTGTGCAGTAAGAGTGGGAAGAGATTTTCTCATTTCTGCACAGTGGAGCATCTCTTCCTGCTATTGAAACTCTTTGAGTCAAAAGTGCTGAAAAATGTTATTTTGTTAAGCAAAAGCTGATCCAGAAAAACAATTCACCGGGGAAAATGAGAGAAAACCTAGACCTCTGTCTATCCCTGCCTTACATCAATAGCTTACTTTATCATTAGTCTCCTAATAAAAGCTGGTATCCAAGGTAAAAGACTAAGGGTATGTCTACACTACCCCCCGGATCAGCAGGTAGCGATCGATCTATTGGGGATCGATTTATTACATGTAGTGTAGACACAATAAATCGATCCCTGATCGCTCTCCCATCGACTGCTGAACTCCAGCTCGGTGAGAGGCGGAAGCAAAGTCGATGGGGGAGCTGCAGCAATCGACCCCGTGCCGTGAGGATGCGAGGTAAGTTGAACTAAGATACGTCAACTTCAGCTAGGCTATTCTCATAGCTGAAGTTGCATATTTTAGGTCGACACCCCACCCCCCACCAGTGTAGACCAGACCTAAGGGTGGGATCCATGAAGGGACTTAGTTATTACAGTGCTGAGAGTCAAACCCACTAACTTGTAGATGCCTAGAAAATCATAGGAACAACACTATGATCCACAAAGCTGAGTTAGGCACCTAGGTTCCCTATACAATGAATGTGGAGAGAGAGGGGTGCCTAAAAATGCAATCCACAAAAGCCAGCACACTAGGCAGGTAGCTGCCTAAATTAGCTAATGGGCGATACTGATGAGGTGTACTAAATCCCAACCCTCTCTCAAAGATAGATGTTTAATTCCAGGCTGCAGGGAGGCATCTATTTCTGTTTGCAATCCATGAACGGAAGCCAGCTGCTTGGAATGAGGCAGCTTGGGTGCCTAAGTTGTTTCTTGCACGAAGGAGTGAGGCGCATATCTCGCTCCACAACAGATGGCTGAAGGAGAATGTGGGTTGTGTGTGTGACTATTGAAGTATTTATCTGCAGTGGAAGAGCTTCAGCAGGAGAGATTGAGGGAGTGCCACCACCATCAACACCACCATCACCTTCCTCCTGCAGCCAGATTTTGAATGGGACCCATAGGAATACTCAGAGGCTGACAACCAGAACGAGTCCTGCCTGTGACTTAGGCGGACAAACACCTATCTTTCCTTGGTTTGTGTTGGATCAGGCCCTGCATACATCTTAGGCTGACAAACACCTATCTTTCCCTGATTTATTAATTGCTCTGGGGCTTCGGCACCCGAGTGCCTAGAAGGAGGCAGCAGTGCACATGCCCAGGGGCTAAAACTTAGGTGGTGCCTAGGTAACTTTTACAGTGGAGATGTAGGCACCAAGCATCAGCTGAGCAGTAGTTTTGTGGCTCACAGTGGTGCTATGCACAGGGACTTGGGTGATGAACTCTGGAGTATAGGTGCCTGAATTGCTTCAGTGATTGCACCTTAGGTGTTGTCTTCTGGGATTCATCCTTACTTTGGGTATGTCCACACTACCCGCCGAATCGGTGGGTAGCAATCTATCTATTGGGGATCAATTTATCGCGTCTCATCTAGACACGATAAATCAATCCCTGCCGTGCTCCCCATCGACTCCGGAACTCCACCAGGGCGAGAGGCAAAAGCAGAGTCGACAGGGGAGTCGCAGCCGTCGATCCCGTGTTGTGAGGACGGGAGGTAAGTCGAAATAAGATACGTCGACTTCAGCTATGCTATTCTCATAGCTGAAGTTGCGTATCTTACATCGACCCCCCCCTTCCCAGTGTAGACCAGCCTTTTGAGACAGACCACTGAGTACAGTACAGACAGCACAGACTTAGAAAAGGAATAGAAGTAATTTTAACAGTCGGAACAGAGATAGAGATACTTTCTATTGGATAGTATTTGTGATATGCTGGGGGGGTCTCTAGTGGGTTCCCAGGAACCACTTGTTGAAATTCCACAGACAAGTTGATGGAAATAGAATTTCCTGCTGTTTCAGAATTATCCATGGGGCAGTGCATTGGCCCAAAGCCATTATCTTTCACTTGTAAAATACTCCTTTCCAAGAAAGTCTTTGGAATTTTCTGTATTTTGGATGTATAGGAATGCTAATGATGGTTTTCCTTATTTTCATTTTGCAAGAAAAAAATAAGCAAAATCCCTGTTGTTTAGTTATTCCATGTGGAGCTGAATACATAAGTTGTAGGAAATAAATTATTTACATGTAACCCTTCGTTCTGTTCACAAATTATCTGATTAATTACCAAAATACCTTTACTGTCTATTCTTGGTCTGTATATTGATCTTAAACATTTGTGAGTGTTTGATTGGACACACATGTCACTTAATATTTTCTATTCTGATTGAATGAGAATAAATCTTTTATAATGAGGTTTCTGGGGTGGATACTCATGTTTACATGTTCAGAATTTGCTTCCTGGAACATTCTTGAATATTATGTTAATTTGCCATTTCTGCAAACATTCCTACCAGTAAACTCATTCGCTAGAATATTCAGGGAAAGCAAATGCAGATGAGGAGCAGAAAATGTCTGAGGCATTTGTCTGGCTCTTCTTTTCAGTCTTTCAGAAGTCCATGTGAGAGAAGTGAGACCTTGTTTTGGAAACTGCTAAATAATTCCTACTGTCAGATGACCTATTCCTGAGGCTCAGAAAAATATTTCTGAAGAGCAGATCTGAAGAGCTCACACCAAATGACAAATATTATTTCAACACTTTCCTTGGAAGATAACTCTACCTTCTCCTGTAAGGTCCAGCAGAGACCACCTAAGATATGTTTGCTTGCCAAGTGGCACTGCCTCCAGCCTTAGTTCTGTTTATGACAGGGTACTTTTATTAAAGGGGGAAATTCCCAATTCCTGCACCTTTACTTGCCGTAAACTCATGCATCCCTGTTCATCTTGTTTATTTTGTTAGACCCCTTTGTTAACATGTTGGCAACAAACCTCTGAGCAGTATTATTATTCTCCATCCACATGCGCACACACAGTGTCCTATCTGCTAGTATGTCATCTGAAGCACTGATTGCTGGGGTAGGCAGGTTTTGGTTACAAAAATGAGTCACTTGCCCATTCCTGGTCCATGCCAGTTATTCTACTAGAAAGTAATAAAATATACTCATAAAATTAGAGACAAATCCTCAGCTGGTATAAATATCTATAGGTCTATTATTTCATGGGCCTATGCTGATTTATTCCAGCTGAGGCTGCAGCCCATGCCATTTCCTGACTCTGAGACTCTTCCTTATGTCCCATTCATTTGCAAAATACATTTTGTTTTAATACAATTGTTAGCCCATTTCTCCAACAGAGAGATCCATGGCAAATATCAAACACAGCTTCTCTAGCACCAGATCAAACAGAGTTGCACTCTCAGCATATATTTGAATCTGCTAACGTTAGGCAAAGTATAATTTCCCACCCCTTTTACCCATCCCTCATGGCAACCACCTCTACATTACATTTTCACTCCTTTAATGAAAAGGTCCCACATTAAAGCCTTCCTTCTTTCTACATTTCATGGCTTTTAAGCAGCATTCCATTTCAAAGCAAGAGCCCTTTCATACAGAAACCCATTTGTTTGCAGAGAATAATTCCTCCTTGGTATTTGCCACATATTTATTTTGTCTCAGCATTATAAAAAAGTGTCATGTTGCTGACTTAGAAGGAGCTCATTATGGATAGCCTTCACCTTTCAGTTGCAAAAGACATTTCCTTGAAATGATAATGTAATGAGTGTAAGATCAGCTGCATGTATCTGTTAGGCTATTCTTTTGATCGGTCAAAATACCTTTGTTAAAAAGCTCCTTGATTGATTTCCTGGCTAGTTTTTATACTGTTTGGCTCTTCTGTACATATACAGATCACGTTTTTACCACTTCAAATTGGTTAATAAATTCACACTACTCAGGAGACTGCACACGAAACACAGGGAGCCCTTTCTAGAGAGATCTGTTGCTCAGTGCTTGATAGAAGGATTCTTAATGATACACTGAGCACTTCCTTTAAAATATTTTAAAACCATCTGCCACAAAGAGAACTGTGTCAGCTGAAGCAAAAGAATGGGATTCTCTGGGCCATATTCCCAAGAGATTGAACCCTGCAAAAGGCAGCAACACAGTAAACAGGGAGTCAGGAAGCCCCGATGAGAAAATGCTACTCATCTTTTTTCTGGGTTTAACCACAGGTATATTTTCTTATTCTGCTTGACGTGAATAATAATTGAGATATTATTATTATTTATTTATTGAGATGTTTGAGGTAATTTGGTATTTAAATAAAATTAAATGTACATGTATCATACACACATTATTAGCTATGCAAAATATCCACAATTAATCTCAAACCACTTGAAATTGTAAAACATTGGGTTACTGTACAAATACTGAGACTGCTGGTTGAAGGACATACTTCAGTTTTGAGAACATATGACCCAGATTATGATTTTGTGTTAAAATTCATTATTTCGCTGTGTTTTTGTGCAAAACCTCTCAATCCAGTATTAATCTGAGTTTCAGATATTTGTTTTTAACAACAAACAAACAAAAAAGGAATGAAAATTATTGGGTCATGAACCAAAAGGAAAGTTTAGATGAATCCCTGCAAAGTGAAACCCTGAGGATGTGCACAGATCTGCATAAAGTACTGCATTGTAAATTGGCATTTGTTCCCAAGATAACAATACTCACAGCACAGCTTGCCTCTTCCTCTCCTCCCACTAAGCAGAGTTGCCAATTTGATTTCACATCAAGATGATGTTGGGTGTTAGAAACAAAATCTATTATTGTTTCATTGGCCTCACATGGGCATATCCGTGACTTGGCTATGTAGTTAGCATACCATTCAAGCAATTGCGTATACGGGCCTTGTCCAAGCTGTGCAGATGCACAGAGTTGGAAGCTATTCTCCTGTGCACACTTAAAATCCATGTTAAGGTATCAAAATATAATTTAAACACTTCTTGGTGTTAAGTAATGTCAAAACAGCCAGGTATGAAACAAAAATTGGGAGTAAATTAAGGCAAAAGATTTTTTGACGGCATTTTTAGCACAGATTTCCATATATTTTTAGCATTATTAAATTTAATACTTTTATTCTAAAAAACAGAATAAAAGTATTAAATAGAAACCGTTAAAAACTACTCACTGTGGATTCTTTCTGAAATTCAAAGTGTTTGTAATTACTCCACTATGGACAAAAGTGATTTCTGCACCCCTAATTGAGCCATTCAACAAAAATTTGATTAAGCCATGCAATAGTTTGCAGGCAAGTCCATTGTTTCACACTATGGACTTCCCATGTGACCTTGGGCAAGTCACTTATCCTCTCGTACCCTCAGTTTCCCATCTATAAAATGAAGATAGTAGCACTTCCCTAATTCAGAGGTGTTATGAGGATAAATACATTAACACCTGGTGTGGTTCTCAGATAGTATGGTTATGGGAGAGCCATAAGTATCTAAGATAGATGTGAACAGCTGCTAAGGAGACAGAAGCTTATAACAATGAGTCTTCCTCCTGCTTATCTCAAATCCACCTGACAGAATATGTATGATCTTGCACATCTACTGAAGGTGGAGGGATGTTTTAAGATTATTAAGATAGCCAAAAGGAGTGAGGTAGCTATACTTCTGACCTAGCTTTTCTGGGCTGTTGATCACCCAACTGGGTATGAGTTCCTACAAGCACAAGGAAGACAACTGTTTTCTGATGGAGGTTGTTTTGTTTTCAGTAATGTATCTGATTCTTAGTAATAGGATTCTTCATTACTTGACTGAAAGCAATATGGCCTCAATCCATGTACTAATATTTTTAAGTATGTACAAAGAATTGTAGGCTCTCTGATAGTTTGGTGAATGGCTTGCTGCCAGTATGCCTTGAGACATTTTCCCCTTTGCCTAAGCAATGACTATGGGGAAAGGACACAGTGCAGTTAAATTCCGTGATGTCATCATAGCTGACTATCTTCAATATATGTTTATCTGGGAATGAGCATCTTCAAGATGTGAGGAATGTGACTGACGCCCAGATCTGTCCCTTTTTGTAGGATTAAGTGCCGAGGGGGCGGAGTCAGCATCTGTTATATTATTTGTGAGGTGTGCACTTATGTCTGTAAGACCTTTCCCTCCTCTCTCTTTCTGAATAGGAACAGAATTCATCAGCTTCCATAGAACAAAATGGTTAACTATAATAATCATGTGTGTGAGAATGCAGAGCCTGTATATTCTGGTTTGATTCTACTGAAGAGACCTGCTGCTATGTTTGGTTTAATAAGAACCCTGTGAAGGAAACAAAAAGGTTCTGGGATTTGTTTGCAAACAGATTGTAGCTATTTGAGATGGTTAGTGTATTTGGTAGTAAATGAGAGAAATACAAAGGTAATTGCATACATTTGAAAATAAAGCATTTATTTTGAAACTATTAAGACAATGGACTCATTATAAATACACATAATAATTTACTCCTCATCAGAGAGATTTATTGCTAGATGAGTCTTTTGATTAATACCTTTTATTCCTGAATGTTTTAACCACATTTAAATTCATACATTCAGTATATTCTATTTTAGCATTGACAATATTTGGAAAGTACTTTGTATTCAGGAAATATAGACATCCATCCATCTGTCTCACTCATGTAATCACACGTGCCCATCATCATGGTGGCTGGGCACCAATACAACTGCTGTACATAAAACAATATTGGGTTATAAGAACTATACCTTCCACACCACCTTTACATTAAGCCAGTAGTTCTTGCAAAGAAGTTATTAATGTGCTTGTTTTGTTTTTAAAATGTGTCCAGTACCTTAATAGAAGTACGTTCAGGTCAATGAGTCAGTCTTCTGAGTGGCTGTTCCACCTTCAACTAAAACAATATTTTCCATTTTAATGTGCAGCCTAGAAGATCTGCTGTCAATCTCATTTCTAGAATAGTAGTTCCTAGACTGTGGTTCATGGACTGCTGGGTGCACTGAGCACTTGCTGGTGGTCTATGGAGAGCTGTGGTCCTGTGGTACTAGTTCTGCTTCCAGCTGCTACATCACTTTAAACTCAGCAAAAAATGCATTAAAGTTTTTCCTAATATTACTTTCCTGCATAAATTATTACTTTACTTCCACAAGAATGTTATGAATGTTAAGGGAGGTGCTTTACCTGACTTTGAATGAGAGGTGACAGTCCATAATACAATCTTTCTCTTAAGCTGACGTCCATGCTATATGAAGAAGATTTTGAACTCTTGTTCTAAAGAAAAGGAGTTTCTTAGCCTTGGAAACCAACACTTTCCACATATATGTCCATATTTAAACCAATGTGTTCATTATTGTAATGGACTTATTCTGTACAATGGCCCACTGTAATCTATGCATATAAAGCAACAACTAAACATAACGCTTTACAAATTTTTTCAAGCATGCTAAATTTCTTCCACTCCATCATCTTGTGTTCTTCACCATTTGAACGATAAAGTAATCTCCAGGTATTTCCCCTTAGTAGAGATGGGATGAGGCAGGGTAGGGTTCTTTTGGTGAAATCGTAGTTTTTGCTTTGCCAAGTGAAAACAGTGAAAGGCCTTGCACCTAATTAGGTTAGAATAATTAAGGAATGTAATTGTACTACTAAGAAGCAGAGATGCAGTGTACGTGCATAGAAACTGAAATGAAGGAGGAGGAGGGGGGTTCAAATGTGTACATTAATTGCAAACAAAGAAGAGTGAACCAAAGTTGTCTTTCTGGACTTCTGGATACGGATAGACAATGGGTCAGAATGAGAGACAATCAAGTGCAGATGTGAGAAGTGGGATCACCAGCATTCAGAAAGTCTGTGTCTAAAAGGTACTTGGGGCCAATAATAAAACAGAGATACTGAAGGCGGGCAGTGGAACTGAATGACGCAGAAAGTGCAGTAATTGTGTAATTGGAGAATTCACTGTAACTAACACTCTCTATAAATCAGTACAGAGTGCCTGTCAGGCCGGCTCAGCTTTACTGCTGCCCCAAGCAGCAAAAAAAGAAAAAGAAAAAAAAAAGAGCGGCAGCACTTCAGTGGCAGCTCAAGGAGGAAGAGAGGGAATGAGAGAACCGCCGCCGAATTTCCACCAAAGACCCGGATGTGCCACCCCGATACTGGACGGAGTGCCACCCCTTTGAATTGGCCACCCCAAGCACCTGCCTCCTACGCTGGTGCCTGGAGCCAGTCCTGGTGCCTGTGTAAGACTTTTCAGCTCTGTCAAGGCTCTTCTGTGTAAATTCTGGCCCAACAAACTCTAGGCTAAACATGAGTTCCCATTGCAAAGTTGCTGCAAAAAGGGCTAATAATATCCTTGAATGAGCATACTGAGCAGGACTAGGGATTTGATATGATCTCTGTCTATTTGCTCTGGTGAAACCACTACTGTCATCCTGTTTCCCCTGTACAGTCCAGAGTAAAAACGTTGTTGCAAAATTGGAAAGGGTTCAGAGAAGAGATACAAGAATGATCTGAGTGAGGGACTTAAGGAACTCTACCACTTTAGCTTAATTAAGGGAGTGCTTTAATATGATCACTGCCTAGAAGCACCCATGCCAGGAGAAGATATCTTATGCTTCAGATCTCTTTAATCTAACAAAGGTGTAATGTGACCAGTGGCTGGAAGCCTGTCAGAATTGTATTGGTTTTATTTCAGGTTTGATTTTTAGCAGTGTGTCAGTTAACCATTGGTGCAGATTGCTAGCCAGGTTATGGTAAACTCTCTCTCAGTTGAAATCTTTAAATCAAGATTGGGTGTCTTTCAAGACTGGGCACTTTATTTCAACCTCTGGTGATTGGGCTTAGTTAAGGAATTACTGTGTGAAATTTTATGGCCTGTGGTATACCGGAGGTCAGAGCAGATAATCTTAAAGGATCTTTCTGACTCTAAAATCTATTAGTCTATATCAGAATACTTCTTAAAATGAAGGAGAAAATCTCTATCATTTCTTTTGGACCCTTTTTAATCTGCTTGACCTATTGAAGTCAAGGGAAAGATTCCCAATAATTTCAGTTGGTTTGGGATCAGGCTCTATCTGCCTCTCACACTCATGCTGCTGTTGCTCTCCCCACCAAAGACTAGTGCAATTGGCCTATACTCCTGTAAGATAAGCTGTTTACACAAAATAAGGTTCCATAATGTCATTCAGTGTTTGAACTACAAATCAATCAGTATATGCTTATGTACCCCATATGAAACCCCATTTAACATTTGTCCCCCCCCAGCAACCCCTTTTTTCACTTATTGTTGTAATTTATTATCTGAAACATGAAACTGAGCTTATGGAAGATGGAAGACAAATCCGCATACACTAAGGGACAGGCTGAACACAGTTTTATTGGTAGAGAATCAGCAGTTTGCATCATCATCTCTAACAGCTCATGCCTTGCTTTCTGATTCTACCAGCAATGCTGGGTTTCCAAGGTTACAGCTGTTTAAAGGCCTTAAGGTATACATTTCTTACCCTTTGTGCTTTACTGATTGATTTATTTTGTGCCACTGATTCTAGGACCACTGTAACTTTTATTGTATCTTCAACATGTTGAACCATGGCAGGTTAATACTGTCTGGCTTGATTCCATGATTCCTGTCAATTCTGCCCTTTATACAGTGATTCTTGACACATCCCTTCTGTTGTTGTAGGGCAGGATACACTGTCTTGGTAGCTAGTGTTCCTAGTGAAGGAGCAATAGTTCACTGTTACAGAAATGTATATCTCCTTTCATAAATTCAACTTATTGCAGGAAGCCCAAAATCCTTCCTTCTTCACATGTATAAAATAATGTGCAGTGCAGGCATCCTCATCTTGTATGAGAATATTATATCCATCTGCTTTTGCTGGCTTCGAGGGAACTGGATTTTTTACTTGTCCAAAGTGCTGCACTTCTGCAGTTTTTCTAAGTGTATCAGTCAGATAACATGAAAGCCAAGGTTTTGTGCATTTTATACTGGCATTCTAATACAGACTGCTATGCCACTTCAAGAGCATAGATAGTTAAATATTACCGTATATACTTGTTCATAAGCCGAATTCTTTTAGTAAAAAAGGAAGCACCAGAGAAAGGGGTCGGCTTATGAACAGGTATAGAGAGAGGGAGAGGTGGGACACAGCCCCTGCACCCCCCTCAACAGAGGGGCAAGGAGAGGCAGCACAGCCAGCAGAGCCAGAAGAGAAGAGGCGGGGCCATAGTCTCTCTGCTTCTGGCCACGCTGCTCTCCCCCAAGCCTCCAAAGCAGCTGCAGCTCCGGCAGGGCTGGCTCTAGGTTTTTTGATGCCCCAAGCAAAAAAAAAACCAAAACAAAACAAAAACCTCTGACAGCCCAACTGATGAAGCAAAAAAAAAAAAAATGCCGCCCCTGGAATTGTGCCGCCCGAAGCACCTGCTTGGTTTGCTGGTGCCTAGAGCCAGTCCTGAGCTCCAGGTCTGGCAGGTTGCAGCCGTGCCACTTGGTCCCACCCCTCAGAGCAGGCTGCATCCGTGCCGCCTGGCCCAGCCTGCTGGAACATGCTACAGTTGCACTGCCCGGTCTGGCTTGCCAGAGCAGGAGCAGCTCCAGACAGGTCAGAGACATCCTCCTCTGGACTTCCCCAGATAAAGTGGGAAGGGATGGGATGGAGAAGAGTGGTGAGGTCATTTGGGGGGTGGTCACAAGGGTTACTCCCCTGATCCCTAGCTTCTCCCCCACAAAAAATTTCCCCACCAGTTGCTGTCCCGCCCCATCAGGGTAAGCAGCTAGCGCACCGAGACACTTTGTTTACTTAGGTTTACCTCCATGCCTGCGGACACTCGAGGTAAACAAACCATCTCGGCCCACCAGCAGCTCATCCTGATGGCCCGGGAGCCAAAGTTTGCTGACTCCTGAATTATAGGCTCTGCTTGTGAATGAGTTATAAAAATTTTCCATTTTTACTTGTCTATCTTGAGGGGGGGTTGGCTTATAAACGAACCAGCTTATGATCGAGTATATATGGTATATATCTGTATTTGTACAGCATCATTCTTACTTTCCTTATTTCCATATGGGATGATTCCTTGTCAGATAAAATAACTGGAGAAATTATACGAGTCTTAACAAAGTATGCCTCTGTGCCAAAGAAGGTCAGAAGGACAGCCTACTGACATATAGAATTGCCTACAGTCAATTTACTATGATTTTTGGTTTCAAACTGATGTTAATATCTCTCTTATAAACAACTACCTTGGAAATAAACTTCAGTATTTTTTTTTTCATATTTGTGTTCCTCTATTCGGAATTACTATTGTAGAGATCAACACTCAACAAGAAGAAAGCAGAATGCATTGTTCGTTATTTAAATAGCAAAGACAAGCAACTGATGAAAAGGTAACTAGAGGTTGATAATTGATCAGTAAAGTAACATAACAAATCACACCTATCAAAGTATTGTTTTAAAGAATATACAACCTCCCCACAATCATAGTTTTGGCAATTCTAATATTAATAAAAAGCCAAAATGTCTTGTTCAAAACACCTAATGGAAAACAACTTGAGAATTTGAGACAAATGCATTATCCATAACTGGTTAATACTCTGTTTGGGAAACTATCTCTATTGATGAGAATACCAGCTTATGAATCAGGCTCTCTGAAACTGATTTTACATCTTCTCTTCATGGATGGGTATGTTGCACAACTAGTGCTCTTCTGCCTTTCAACATAAAAAGAGACATTTACTGAAAGTGGAAGACAGAGCTCAGGGTCAACATCACAGTTACTCTAATGAGGAAATTTAAAAACTTGTTAGGGAATGCAGAACTTCACGTTTGAAGAGGGAATATTTTGTCATTCAAGATGAAAATTATAGGAGATGAAAAGGAATCTGTTTGAGAATGCCGTGTTAAATTCTTTTCTGTTCTTATTAACCCTTGTTAATAAACAAGGGTTCTGCTATAGTTAATGCTTACCTGTAAAATAGCTACATGTAAGAAACCTACTGACCCAGAAGTGGGAGAAACCACAATCAATTAGTGAGTCAGTGGCAAGAAGTCTGATGAACCCACCAAGTGATGCTGACATTGGGAATTTTATATTTGCATGTTCAGCCTTAATGATAGAACCAATAGGGAGATAAAACTGGAAAGAGTATCACATCTTTGATACTCTCATTCCATATGAAGAACAGATCTGGGTAAACAAAATTCTTACTCTCTAGCAATGAATTGGGGAGTGGGGGGGTTAATTTGAAAAAGGAAGAGGGTGGAGTACCTTCTGTTATCACATTTATTTTTTAGTGAAAACAAAAGACAGCTTCCATCACAACCTACTCTTCTTCCCACCCTCTCATACATGCATTCATCTTTTTTCATTTGCTAGGAAAGTTGTGAATTTCCACTGGTTTGTGCAATTTCACTGGCTTGCAAAATGGGAAAATACCTTGCTCTGAGCTTTTTAGAATACCCATTACATTAATGTGCAGATTTACCTTAATGCGTAGTTTCACACTCTTATGTAGTTCAGTAGTCCAATACAGATAGAGAGATGTGTAGGGATGGGGAAAATTGTAGGAATGAACATATTTGAAGCTACTGCTTTTGTTGGTGCTATTGGAAATTTTGTGTAAACAATAGCCTCGAACTAGCAATATATATTAATATATATAATACATATATATTAAAACGGAGAGAAAATATTTGTAAATTAACCTATTTCATAACATAGGGATATAAATGTGCATTTTGTTAAAAAGGCACATACCTGGTCTTCTGCATATAAATTCTGTGTACTCTTGCCAATAAGAAATAATGTTAATGGTTTATTTGGCCCCGGGCATGCAGTGAGACATGGCA
The DNA here is from genome assembly GCF_003597395.2 of Chelonoidis abingdonii. Lineage (NCBI taxonomy): Eukaryota > Metazoa > Chordata > Testudines > Testudinidae > Chelonoidis > Chelonoidis abingdonii. The sequence continues at coordinate 207,766,026 of NC_133769.1, read as the reverse complement.
TGCTAACATTAAGCATTTATAAAAATAGCTATGTTTTCTACTACCACTCTTTTTTGTTTGCAGAAAGTATAGTCTTATTGATACCTTTGAGGGAAATTGTATGGGTCCTCTAACCTTTCGAGTACCATATTTATTCTTTTTCATTAACTTATACCTCTTACATTCTTTCTGCGGTAAATTCTGACAGAATCAGCCAACAGACCCTAAACTCCTTTCACCTGACTCTGTCTGAATAATCTGTTTCTTCCATGTGAAACTATAAACCATCAGCATGCAGTTCCCTGTGGTGAGTAATTAATAATAATGAGGATTTGTTGACTTTGTAGTTATTTCACGTTTAAGTGGCAGAGAACCCAAGAATGCAGGGGAATGAGACATCGTTTTTTTCAACATAAAACAATATAATTCTTTTGAAACTGTTAATGACTCTCTATATGTATTCTTTGATTTTTAGAAAAAATAAAGGAATCACATTTCCTGTGAACATTCATGTTGGCACAAAAGAATATGGGGGGAAAATTCATTAGCCACTACAAGTGATTGAATACATCAAAAGAAATAATATATGTTGTGCATTGGAATTATTACAGAAATATGGTAGCTTTATATGTAGTGATTAAAAGAGGAAGAGAGCTATCAGTATCCAAACTGACGCTGCTAAGAAAGTAAACCATACCACTTCTAATAGGTGAAGTGAAACTATATGTTAAAAGGTTATGCTCTTATCCAGGTTCAGTAGGTTGCTTTGTAGTACAATGTATTATGTGAATGGAAATTGTAGTGGGGGAAGAAAGAAAGATTGTATATGGAGGAATGTTATGTTAAAAATTGAATACATTGGTATATTACATCCGAAAGGAAATGGCAATAAACTTATTCCTTGGAACTATAGAATAGATCAGAAAATAACATTATCCATATACTGCTCCAAAACATGACTTTGTCTTAAGTGGCAATGTAACAGTGTTTACCCTAAACAGTATAAATAAGAAAAGCAGAAGTGGGATAAAAAGCCAAATTAATCAGTCAAAGATGTGTGGCAGGAGGGTGCTTATTGTCAAAAAGTGCGGCAGAGCTGCTAGCTGTGGTCATTGGCGGGTGTTATAGTGTGGGCATTCGTCCTCAGAGCCTCCCCTTGTGTTAGCCCTGGGGGGCCCCACATACCCGCTGGTGGCCCGGAGTGGAGTGGCATGTGTGTCCCTGACTCAGTTCTCCCTTATGGGCTATCAGTAAGTTTAACAAGACTTGTACAGAGTGAATGATGCCCCTTCAGGGGTCTAATTTATTTAATCAAAGGCCAAACAGACATGCAAGCAAGTCTTCACCCCCAGTGTCCTAGCTGAGGAAGAGGGGAGCAGTTAATATTGGTCTGCTGCCCCCACCTGAGTCCATCCTTCTCCTTTCACCGGTAAGGCTCTCTTGACCCAGGGCCATCTTTGGAGTCAGGCCTTCTGCCATCACCTGAGGACAGGTTCATTCCTTGGACTCAGGGCCCCAGCAGAGGGCAAACCTCTGGAGCTCTCCTCCAGAGTAGTGTGTAGGTTACCAATGACCTAGACCTCATGCTGCTGTGTGATAAGGTCCTTTTACTGGGACCAGGCCTTTACCACCTTCAACCCTTTTTAAACCCGCTCCAGGAGTACCTTTCCTAGGTGCTGTTTTATAATGAGCTCTCTAGCCAGCTTCCTGAATAGTCTCATTCCTCAGGAGCTTCTTTACTGTGTTTTGGGGCTTCTAGTCTGAGCCCTCATAAGGGTTATGAGGCACTGGTGAGGCCACACCTGGAGTATTGCATCCAGTTTTGGTCCCCCCACTACACAAGGGATGTGGACAAATTGGACAGTCCAGCGGAGGGCAACAAAAATGATTAGGGGACTGAGACACATGACTTATGAAGAGAGGCTGAGGGGACTTGGGTTATTTATTCTGCAGAAGAGAACACTGAGGGGGGATTTGATAGCAACCTTCAGTTACCTGAAGGAAACACAATTTCACTAGGAGGGTGGTGAAGCACTGGAATGGGTTACCTAGTGAGGTGATGGAATCTCCATCCTTAGAGGTATTTAAGGCCCAGCTTGACAAAGCCTCAACTGGAATGATTTAGTTGGTGTTGGTCCTGCTTTGAGCAGGAGGTTGGACTAGATGACCTCCTGACGTCTCTTCTATAAGGCTCAGGTGTTCCCAACTAATTACTTGCCACCCAGTTACCTAGGTAATTAACTACTCACAGGTGAATCTGGATTGGTTCATTCTCATTAGCAGAGTCTACCACAGCTGGGCTGGTCCTGACTTACCTTACAGAACTAGCCCCCACAATACAACATATGGCAAAATCTTAAATGAACATGCGTGGCAGGAGCAAGAGCCACCAAGAATGATTTGGATGGACCAAACTACAGGATAACTGAGAAATATCAGTATTTTGTAAAACTAAAAATATAAATCTATACACTGTTATATATATAAAAACACTACTCCGGGAGCCTTCTGCATAATCTGACACTATGAGACAGAGATTGTGAAATCCACTGGATTTTGAGCATTTCTGTCATGAGACTGACTCAGAATTATTTGTCTTCAATCTAATGTCCTGGAAACATCCAGGAAAGTTGCAATGATGACCAGTTATTATGTGAAATACAGTGAGTAGTCACAACATCACTCTGTTTAACTCAATGGAATTATTTTGTGACCTGTTTTGATATTTTACATTTATAATCTAATCAGGCTCTAAACTGGATTATAATTAGAGAATTGCTATATATTCGTGTTTTTCCAGTTTATCAGCCTAACCCTTACTGTGCAGCATGCTTATACATACATTTTATACAGTTGCTCATTATTCAGAAATAATAAAGTGATGGAGTAGCATGGCAAATAAAGTGTATAAGGGTCAGTGTACAATAGTTGCTCCTTTAGATAATGTAGATGCTTCTTTAGCTCAGACTTCTGCAACACTTCAGTAAATATGCAGGCCAAAGAGGGGAAAGACTTGTCCAGCTGCGATATTTTGAAAACTGTCTTTCACATCAAACAGGATGCTGTGGTGACACATGTTCTGCAGCACCATTACTGAGATAATGCAGCATTGTTATCCCATTGAACCACAAGTTGCCACTACTAGGCACCTGTTTCCTGAAGTAATAATGACTCATAGTGGCACCTGTATTTTACATTACAAATTACAACCACCATTATAATGTTTCACCATTTCAGGTTTTGAGTTTTCTCTTGGGAAAAACAACAAATCAGTCTGAGAACTTAACTCTTTAGCAGGAACTATAAGCCAGGTGTGCCCTAGCATATTGGATATGTCAAAATTAAAGGTGGATATCAGTAATAATTTTACATATTTTACATGGTAATCTATGGTCCACACATTCCATGCCACCACAGAAACGCTGCTGTCCTAAGTCATAGGGGCACAGTGATGTTTAGGGTTGAAAGAGTAGTTCACTATGAAGAAATATTTTCTTTGTATAAATTATTTAAATCTATTCAGAACAAAAAGAATCGTAACAATGGTATAGATCATTTACCAGATTAAAATGGTAGAATTATCAATAATAATGCAAGAAAAGCACTACTGTCCAATAAATATTTCTGTTCCCTTGGGAAAAAACCAAACGATGAAGTCATATCATATAACAATGATGATGACACTCTTTCTATTCCACTAGTAACTCAGGAGGATGTTAAACGGCAGCTACTAAAGTCAGACATTTTTAAATCAACAGGTCCAGATAATTTGATCCAAGAGTTTTTAAAAGATATGACTGATCAGCTCACAGAACCATTAATATTGATTTTCAGTACATCTTGGAATACTGGAAGTTCCAGAGGGCTCAGAGACAGCTAAACTTGTGCCAATATTTTAAAAGAGTAACTCTATTAATAAAGAATTTAAAGGAGGACAATATAATTAATAAAATAATCAACATGGTTTTATGGAAAATAGAGCCTCTCAAACTAACTTGATACCTTTTTTTGAGGAGATTACAACTTTGGTTGATAAAGGTCATAGTGTACTGTATTTAGACTTCTGTAAGGAATTTGACTTGGTGCCATGTGACATCTATATTGTTCTAGTTTTTTAATTAAAATTAACGTATACATTAAATGGATTAAATGCTGGCTAACTGATTAGTCTCAAAATGTAATTGTAAACAGGGAATCATCATTGAATGGGTGTGCTGCAGTTCTTGGCCCTACTCTATTTAAAATTTTTATTAATGACCTTGAAAAAAACCCCAAAATAATCACTGATAAAGTTTGCAGTTGTCACAAAGATTGAGGTAGGGGTAAATAATGAAGAGGACAGGTCACTGATACAGAGTGAGTTGGATCACTTGGTAGACTGGGGACAAGCAAACAATATGTGTTTTAATACAGCTAAATGTAAGTGTATACTTCTGGGGATAAAGAATGTAGGCCATACTTAGTGGATGGAGGACTCTATCCGGGGAAGCAGTGACTCTGAAAAAGGTTTGGAGCTGAGAGGAATAATCAGCTCAACATGAGCTCCTAGTGTCACACCGTGTCCAAAACAGCTAATGCAATCCTTGGATTTCAACTAGAAGTAGCGGTTATTTACTTCTGTATTTGGCATTGGTGTGACCTAGGGTGATCAGATGTCCTGATTTTATAGGGACAGTCCCAATATTCAGGGCTTTTTCTTTGGATCCAGTGAGAGTAATTAACCACTGGAACAATTTAGTAAGGGTTGTAGTGGATTCATCATTGATGGCAATTTTTAAATCAAGATTGGATTTATTTTTCTAAAAGATGTGCACTAGGAATTATTTTGGGGAAGTTCTGTGACCTGTGCCATACAGCAGGTCAGACTACATGATCACAATGGTCCCTTCTGGCTTTAGAATCTATGAATGAGAGATGACTAATCCATTGTGGAAGAAAAGGTCATCTTTTTGGTTTGGTTTTTGAGATGAAGGGTAGAGTTTCATGCATTTTTTTGTTTACCACCTTATGTTCTTCCCTACCCTTTTTCATTTGTTGTGTTTGTTTCTTTAAAGGCTCCCATGCTTAGTAACTCAGCAGCACCTTCTTATGTTGCTGGTGGTGACAGGTTGTCATATCATTGTAGCATCCCCATTTCAGAGCTCTGCCAATTACAAACTGACCCACAACTAGGCACCAATGCAAAATCACAACTGTGAAAGTCTGAAATCCAGCCTCTGAAGCTTCCCTCTAAGGGTAATATTAAAATCCTTTCTCTCTCACCCTCCCCGCATTCTGTCTCTTCTACTCATGGCCACTACCACAACTGCAACTTCCAGGCTGACTGGATCACAGTCTTTTAACTGCCGCAAGCAGCACATGCACATGTCTGTTACTGTGTTAGGCCACTAGAATATGGCAAGCTGTTTAAGGCCTATCAGAAACAATAGATGAGATCAGCTGTTAACTAATTTTAATTTCACCTTCCTTTTCCTTTTTCCCAGTTCTAGTTAATATTTTTCTCCACAAAGCTGGGATTCCTATGAATATCACCTTTCTTCCTGTGTTAGCCTTGGGCCTATGAGCACTTAGAGCAGCCTGGAAGAGGGCAGTGATTGTGCACTCAAACATTCCTGGAGAAGGCTACAAATAAGACTTCCATGTTTTGCTATTATGCATAGTTATCTTGTTTATATTAATGCAGTAGCACAGCACTCTCTGGCAAGGACGCTTTATTATATTCTACATTTTCTGAAGAAAACAGCATTGTTCAGTTGCCCTTAGTATCATTGTTCCTATACTGAAGGTCACACAAGGTGGCCACATGATAGAAGAAAATAGTATATCTAAGTTAATGGGAAGAACCTAAAGGTGATGAACAATGTCACCTATCAAGAGAACTAATTGTATTGTGGAAAGAGGGAGCAATAAGGAAGATCAACCAGTGCAAATAGAAATAGCAACTGCACTCCAGCAGTTAATGAACTGGCTGTGCAGTACCTTGCGCCTTCTGCAGATCCAGAATTGAGAGTAGGTCTCAGGCCGCTCAGCCCTCATAGTTGCCAGTGTGTGATGTAACCTATCAAATATGTGATAAGTGACCAAATGTAGAACTCCTGTATTGTGGTGGTCATTGCAAAGTTGACTGTTTTAATGTTTTTAATTAACAATTGATGAATTCTAGTATCTTAATGGTTTTAAATATATTTTCTTTATAATTTAATTTTGATCAATTGTTGGCAGATTTTAATGGTTTCCAAGGCTTTCTTTATCAGTTTGCTGTGGTTCCATCCCCTTTGAGGGGAAACATTTGAATGAATGAAAAGACAGGCTTACAATGTAGGCCCTTTGTTAAATGTAGAGAATGAAAGGGAGCTGGGTGAGTGCAGGGGAAAGACCCTTTTGGTAAATAGGTTTCTACTCTCCACAGGAGCCCTGATTCCCAGTCCCCAGCTGTAGACACTACTGCCTGAGAGAAATTAATGTAGAACCTGGACTTTTTTTTATACCTGAAGTTTCAAAGATGTTTAATTTGATACAGTTTCATGTGCCTATGCAGCAATCTGCTAAAGATGTTTTATTGCACTAGATTATTATAATTTAGATGCTGCTGTTCTCATAGCTCATCTGGTCTTCAGTCATTTAGTATGTACATATATAAGGTCCTGTTTCAGCAAGCAAACATTTGTTAAGTTCCTCATTCTGGCTATCCATGGACTAGTGGCTTAACTAAAGACAGGTGACACCCAAAGTAATGATGTGTGGTTGCAGGTATTAGATACCCTGAAAGAAGGAGAATGGAACAAAGAAGTATCCTCCAGCATTGCACTGTACTTGAGGGTACAAAACACAAGATAAATCAGAGCTTAAGTAGAAAAGTTACCCCATATTTATTGCCATTTTGAGAGTTTATCTTGTATTTGGCAAGCATGACATAAATGAGTAAAGGATTGCCCTGTTCCCCACTCCTTTTATTTTTTTTTAAAAAAACATGAGTATCTCATATTCTTTTTCTGAATGAGTAAAAGAAATAGTAAAAAAAATCTCTCCTCAAGTTATCTTTAACGCACTGTGGGATGAACCCAAGTCCCTCTGTTTATAATAATCCTACAAGAAAAATCAGGAATAAACCCATACGAAGTCCACAGAAACCCTTAGTATCATCTGAGTAGTCACTGTTCCTGTGGTCCATTTCATTGCAGTGGAGAACTTCCTGATAAATTGGGGAATATTAAAATGTAAAAGTAAATCTGATTAGACAGTGGCAGTGTTGGCAGAAAACACTGTAAGTAATTTTGAAAAGGCTGGTGGCAAGTGCCCCTGATGCAGTAACAACATGCTGCATGGCTTTGAAGAACCATTCCCTCTGATAGAGACAGACTTGGATTCCCCAAAGAATGCTGTTGCTTTTTTTTTTCTTTACTGCTCTTGTTCTTAATCCCATGGCACTAGGAGAAGGAAGTACTGTATCCTGCATACAGGCAAGGCTCACTGTGCCTGGTGGCAAACTGGACCTCAATTCTACACTGAGGTCCCAGCATTCTAAAGTGCTCTGGTGTGTGGCATACAGGCATTTCCTCAACAGCGTACTTTACATTAAAAAATGGAGGATTTAAATGAACTTAATTTGAATTTGAGCAATACACCATGACAATAGGCCCTGTTCTACCTATTTTATATTATATTCTATTTATTTGACTCTGTCCTCATATTTCTGGTTTTCAGTACACTGCAGATTTGTCCATTGGCAATGCATAGCTAAATCAGAGAGGGAAATCTGAAGATTTGAGTGAATGGGAGTTTTGACAATGAGGGGGGAACATGGGAGTGGGTTTGTACTTCTGAGATACGCATGTTGGCTGCATATTTCTGATAAAAGGATCAGCAAGAAAATAGCTAACAAAGTTGACATTTTAACAACTTTGTGTTTCAGAATTAATACTCCATTGATATGAATATGAAACCCAAAAACTCACGTTAAATTATCGGCTTTGTTAATAGTTAATTTTTTGTATGTTACCTATGGCACTTCAGAGTAATTGCTTCATGCTGCTTCAGACTCAGAAGAATAACACAGCCTCAGTTTACATTCAGGCCGTATTTCCAAGGTTGTCCTCACAGATAGAAAATTATTAAATAATGACATTTTAATTTCTAGAGACTGATGCTGCCATTAGGGATGGATTCAATAGCTATTTCTTTGGTTGTGGAGTCAGGGCATGTTGCATTATGATTTTGTTTTTGATGGTGTTTCTTGGGACGTGTGGGGGTTAGGGAGTAAGAGGAAGTGCCTGGTGCAGATGTCGTGCAGAAAACAAAAGGGAGTCCACAAATTATTTTCCTTTCTTCTAATGATAGATGAACCTAAACAGACTTGCAGGCTTCTTTCAATTCAGTTACATACAATCAATTTTTGAGAACTGAGAAGAGGCTTTTTTAGAGAGTAACGGTGAAGATGGAGTAAGCTGTAGCCATGCTGCGAATGGAGAGAGGGAATAGGAGAAACTCTTAATCTCAACCCTTACAGGTGTAGAGTTCATTCAGTTTTGTTACTTTCTTTTGAGTTTCTGGAACATTCCGGAAACATGCCCATATCTCTCTTGATAAAATCTACTTGTGAAAGGATGTGCTTAATGATTGAGGAATAAATGAAGCCTGCAAGGTTTTCCCTTCCCTGTAGGGCTGAATTTTTTCCCCGCTTTCATTTTGCAATATCAACAAAGACTCCATTATATTAAAATAAAAACAGTGGAAAAAATTGGTAACAAAATAGAAATTAGTAGTTTTTGGTTTTTTAACCCCCTACAATATGTCCTTTATTTATATGTTTGCCAGCTTTTTCTATCAGGTGGTACAGCAAAGCTTTTGATACAGTCTCTCAACAGTATTCTTGCCAGCATGTTAAAAAAGTGTGGATTGGATGAATGGACTATAAGGTGGCTAGAAAGCTGGCTAGATTGTTGGGCTCAACACGTAGTGATCAACGGATCGATGTCTAGTTGGCAGCCGGTATCAAGCAGAGCGCCCCAGGGGTCAGTCCTGGGTCCGGTTTTGTTCAACATCTTTATTAATGATCTGGATGATGGGATGAATTTTACCCTCAGCAAGTTCACAGACGACACTAAGCTGGGGGGAGAGGTAGATATGCTGGAAGGTAGGGATAGGGTCCAGAGTCACCTAGACAAATTGAAGGATTGGGCCAAAAGAAATCTGATGAGGTTCAACAAGGACAAGTGCAGAGTCTTGCACTTAGGACGAAAGAATCCCATGTACTGCTACAGGCTGGGGACCGACTGGCTAAGCAGCAGTTCTGCAGAAAAGGACCTGGGGATCACAGTGGATGAGAAACTGGATATGAGTCAGCAGTGTACCCTTGTTGCCAAGAAGGCTAACAACATATTGGCCTGCATTAGTAGGAGCATTGCAAGCAGATCGAGGGAAGTGATTATTCCCCTCTATTTGGCACTGGTGAGGCCACATCTGGAGTATTGTGTCCAGTTTTGCCCTCCTCCCCCTACAGAAAGGATGTGGACAAATTGGAGAGAGTCCAGCTGGGGGCAACGAAAATGATTAGGGGGCTGGGACACATGACTTATGAAGAGAGGCTGAGGGAACTTGGATTATTTAGTCTGCAGAAGAGAACTGTGAGGGGGAATTTGATAGCAGCCTTCAATTACCTGAAAGGGGGTTCCAAAGAGGATGAATCTAGGCTATTCTCAGTGGTGGCAGATGACAGAACAAGAAGCAATGGTCTCAAGTTGCAGTGGGAGAGGTCCTAATCTTCTATGATTCTTCTATATGATGCAATGTCATTATATTATAGAAATCATAGCAGTTCAGTAGTTTTCTAGATGTCAGCCTTCCAGATATGTGAGCCTACAGCAGTTTGCATTTGTCATTCTTTCTGGTATGCTCAAAATATCATGTAGTGTTCATATACAGATATGAAAGTTTGCTTCCCATAGAGCTGAATCAAACTGGCTAATCAGAACTATAAAACTCAGTACATTTTTGAAGGGGTGAGCGTTTAAGGAATATGCTAGAATTTTGGAACTCATTAAACATAAATAAGAAGTGTTGCCATCAAAACTCTGAACTATTATGATAGAAATCGTAGACCTTAAATATTAGCACGTCAGTTATATTCTCCAGTTTGGCAGAAACAGCTTTTCATTAGGAAAATCATGACCAGTAATTCTCTTGATAATGCCTACCTCTCATACACGTACTGCATTACATGACTTGCTCCATGACACGCTACGATTAATCACCTCTTTGTTATGGCTCAGAAATAGACACAAAGCATTTCCTTATAGTTCTCCTCTTTCTCTGTAGCTCCCCGTTGGACATGTAAGTCTGCAGATTTGATCTATGCAGTGATTTTTGATCCAAAGTACCTGTGCTTTCTTAGAGTGGTACTGAATACATGAATTCTGCAAAATATTGTGCAAAAATGACTCCCTTGCAGTATGCTCTGTTATTAGTCCTTGCCTAGAGTAAAGCCAGAGGCAAGCTGAGAAATAGGAAAATAACAAATAATGTATTTTATGGAGAATGCAGTTTGTTGCAACAGATATATCCCATTAGCACTATGATGACATTAGATGCCAGGATATTCCATTTTAACTAGATCATAAATTGTACCTTGCCTAAAGGATTTATCATAAGTTATGTTTGTGTCCCAGTCGTTTTTTTTTTTATGGTTTGCAATCACAAGTTAGGCCTCCCTTCAAATACATCTTTTATCAAGAAGTTGGAACTGGATCATTTTGTAAATTAGGATCAGAGCACGAGATTGTATTTTACTGCTCCCTCCTGTTGATAAATGTTCTTTCTTTTAATCTCACTAGCAGACAAGGCAATGAATTAAACATTAGCTGAATTGGTGAGCAAAATGCTGAAATCCTTACCTTCTAGAGAAATGAGATATTTCACCTAGCAGGTACATAAATAGCCTTCTGGTTAGTCAGAATTAAAAGGGAACAAAATGTTTAAATAAACCTACAAAACAAAACAAAACAAAAACCACACACGCACCCCTCCCCCACCATCTTCTTAGCTTTTATGTATTATGGGGAAAAATACAGTTTTATTAGCAATATTGTTTCCTCTGATCATTCCATTTACGTTTGTTCCCTTGTAAACGTCATAATCTAGATACAGACTGTAGAATTTAAATATGCCACTTTATTTCGATTGTAGGGGGAAAAACCCTAGCCATTCTTTCTAAAATCAAAGTATAGCAGCAAATTGGGTGCAGGTAGGATTACTTAACTTCACTGGCACTGACTTGATATCAAATTCTGAACGCTCTACTTCCACTGATGAGAAGTTAATCACATGGTAGTCCCATTGACTTAAATGGAACTAGTTGCTTGAGTAACCTCCCAATGTTGTGAATTAGGGGTATGTCTACACTACGGGATTATTCTGATTTTACATAAACCGGTTTTGTAAAACAGATTGTATAAAGTCGAGTGCATGCGGCCACACTAAGCACATTAATTCGGTGGTGTGCGTCCATGTAC
>NC_133769.1:207685506-207754515 GCF_003597395.2 Chelonoidis abingdonii | reverse complement strand
ACCTCCCATTTGTATTTAGGTTATTCTACACTACGGTTATCTGATTTACATAAACGGTCTTTGTAACACAGATTGTATAAAGTCGAGTGCCTGCGGCCACACTGAGCACATTAATCGGTGGGTGCGTCCAGTACAAGGCTTAGCGCGATTGCTGGCGTTGCAACTGTAGGTACTTATCCCATAGTTCCCGCAGTCTCCCCCGCCACTGGAATTCTGGTTGATGATCCCAATGCATGATCGTGCAAAACAGTGTCGCCGGGATTCTGAGGTAATGTCATCACTCATTCCTTCCTCCATGAGCAACGGCAACAATAATTTTGCACCCTTTTGCCCTGATTCGCCCTGGCAGACGCCTAGCATGCAACCTTGGAGCCCGTTTGTCTTTTGTCACTGTCACTGTATTGTACTGGATGCCGCTGACAGAGGTGGTTACTGCGGCGCTAACAGCAGCATCATTTGTCCTTGCAGATAGAAGAGACGTTATCAGTCTTTCGTACCATCTGGCTGTCGAATGGGTGTGCCTGGCTGGCCCGCTGAGATCGGGCCAGGGCGCAAGACAAAGGAATGACTCCCCTGGGTCAGTTCTCCTTATTTGTATCTAAACATGAGTCAGTCCTGCCTAAATAGTGGGGCAGTTAGAAACCAGTGTATCAGAGAGCACAAGCCGCTTCGGTCATCTCGCAGAAATGATGAGTGCATGCTTCTAGAGGATCCCCTTGGCAAACAACCCCACCCATTGCTTCCCTCTCCCCAACCCTCCTGGCTACCGTTGCAGTGTCATCCATTTGTGTGATGAGTAATAAAGAAGCAGAATAAGAAACACTGACTTTTAGTGATATAAAATGAGGGGGAGCAGCTCCAGCTGCCATGATAGTCCAGGAGGACATAAACGGTGCGGGGGGAGGAGCCAGCCGCCCAGCTGTTATGATTAGTCGCAGTACAGAATTTTTTCTTTAGCATGAAGCGGAGGGGGTTCAGGGACTAGCCCCAGTCTAGATGAAGACGTACAGCCATTCTGTCATCTCAGGTACAGGATCATTCCTATTTTACCCAGGCGCCCCGGCCACTCACCTGAGGCCCCAGGAACTCACGATGATGACAAGAAAGCTGCAGTCCTTCTGCACTGTACCGTCTGCTACGGAAGAGGGGAAGAGTATGCTGCCGTCATTGCCCAGTCCCGGCAGTTCTACCAGCAGCATGCAGAGACATACGTATGACATTGAAAAAGTCAACGAAACAATTTTTTCCCTTTTCTTTAGGGGGAGAGGAGCGTATATGACGAGAATTACCCTGAACCACCCGACAATGTGTTTGACCCTACAGGCATTGGAGCTCAGCAACGAATGCAAATGCTTTTCAGGAGACTGCAGGACTGTGGAAGCTGGGTCCTCGTACCCCCTCCTCCTCATGAGCGTCCATTTACTCTTGGCTTTCCGTTATGCTTGTCACCCAGCACGTTGCTGTGACTCTGTCTCATAGACTGAGATTTTTTCAATGCTTTGCATTCTTCTTCGGATATGAGCTCAGATAGAACAGATTTGTCTCTCCATACAGCGATCAGATCCAGTATCTCGCGTATGGTCCATGCTGGAGCTCTCTTTGGATTTGGGAATGCATCGCCACCCATGCTGATCAGAGCTCCATGCTGGCCAAACAGGAAATGCAATTCAAAAGTTTGCGGGGCTTTTCCTGTCTACCTGGCCACTGCATCCAAGTTCAGATTACTTTCCATAGCAGTCACAATGGTGCACTGTGGGATACTGCCCAGAGGCCAATACCGTTGATTTGCAGCCACACTAACCCTAATCCAACATGGCAATACCGATTTCAGTGCTACTCCCCTCGTCGGGAAGGAGTACAGAAACCAGTTTAAAGAGCCCTTTATATTGATATAAAGGGCCTCATTCTGTGGACTGGTGCAGGGTTAAATCGGTTTAACACTGCTAAATTTGGTTTAAACTCGTAGTGTAGACCAGGCACAGGTTTTCATAGAGTGGTCTTTGAAGAGATCTCTCTTACTCTGCCCTGTTCATGTTGAATGGTATCTCTTGGTGCTACTGTAAACCAAATAATATAATTCAGCAGTAATATTTCCAGTTTATGTAGATTTTTAAGGTGTCTGGTTCCCAAACTAGCTGAGTGTTGATTTGAACATTAATAGTTTAATTATTCCTAAATCATATGCAACCAGTTTTTCTGACCAGCTACCACCAGTGCAAACACTCTCCAAAAAAAGTGTTTTCCTGAAATCTGCAAAAATTCTATTAAATTATTTAAAATGAAATTCTTAAATGTCTTTACTTTCTTTAGAACACAGAACAAATGCAAGTAATGCAACTATAATGTATGCTTAAAGTAAGTTCAGTATTTCTACAAATAATCCTTTTAGTTTGACATAACTAGCAAAGAACAATTTTGTAATGATAAATGTAACTTAAAATATGTGGGGTTGCCTCTTGCTTACAGCATGAAAAATTTGATTCAATTCTTGTCTTTGTTCTCTTTATGTACTAGTGGGGAGTGGCTAAGAGCCCTCATCAGACCAAAATTTGGTTACTGTATTTTTTCCACTGAGTTACAAAGTTCCACTGGGGCTCAGACTGAGATCTATGGCAATCTTCCACCCAGAAAAGAAAAGTGAGGCATTACGATTCTCTTCCATATGTATATAGGAAAGCTGGTCCACAATTAAGATGTCAGACGCCCTGCTTATTGAAATTTCCTATGCTCTTTAAAACATTCTCCTTTAACTGAAGTTACAAGGTATGTGCCTGACAGTATCATTTCTTCATTTGGCTACGATCCCTCTAACACCTAGGCATGTACTTAATCTTTAGGTACATGAGTGGTCCCACTAAAGTCAGTAGTTCTTATCGATATTAGGCAAGTTCTTTACATATGTAACTAGTCCCTCTAAGCATTATTGATTCACTAATGACCATTTTGACATAAACATCCAGCCTATGTACTTATCTCACAATTCCAAACTCTCCCATGCATTCTAGAGTGCTCCCCTACCCAACTGCTTAAACTTCCATGCTTCCCCCTTCAAAACCTCTTCAGTGCAGTTAGGCTTGGTCAGTATAAATATCCGTGTCCCACTGAAAATTTCAAATGTAGAGACAGAGTTAAACACATCAAATCTAATATAAAAATGAATAACATGGGACACTGTATTCATTATATTATTCATTTTCATACTTAATGTCCAGCCTGATGCACTAGAGTTCTTCAAAAATTAAGACACCTCGCAAAAACTAGGGGATTTCTGCCCATCTAGAGTCCTTGCACTAACCTTGAATATTATTTTATAGTGCTGAATGGTAACATTAAATGAATCCTGAGATGTTGATCAGAATAAAAACAACTACCTAATTCTCTATTGATGTACTGTATGTAAGGACATGACCCCTCATAATATTTTATGTTATACTTCAGCGCTCATTGCCTGCAGTGAAAGAGGCACAGTATTGTGGTGATTACAAATATGATTCTGAATGTTGAACTGAGTTTCTTAATCAATGTTATTGGGCAAAAATTGTAAAGTTATCTTTGCTAAATATTGTGAATTATTTAAAAGTCAAAATAATATGTACCCATTTCAAAGGAACAATAGAATATCTCTTATTCACTCTCCTCTCCTGCCCAACTTATCAGACAGTCATCAATCCGAGTCATTAACGTAGGGTTTTTATAAGAACTACAGGATACGTTCCTAAACTAAGAAATATTTTGATTCACCTGGTGAGGGGGAAGATATCCATAATAATGTGTGACAGAGAACTACAGATTTATTGATATCTATATAAGTTTTGGTCAATTGCAGTTCTTTCTCTTGCCAAGTGCTTAGAGTGGATATTCTCAACTCAGATTCATAGGCCACATGGAAAATTCCTGGCCTGGTACCCTGAGAACACACAAAAATGTTGCTGCCTTTTTTATTCTCTGGTCCTGCATGTAGTATAAACCATTCCTTTCCCCACCCTCCAAATCACCATCTCCCAATCTGACATTTCAGTGTGAGTAATGGGGAACTTCCAAGGAAATGGACAGAAATATGCCCCACATTAAACTAGTATTGTACCCACAAACATTAAAACACTTATTACATAAAGGGCAGCTGTGGTTTTATCCTACTGCATACTCTCTCCTCACAACCTCTTCTGGTGACTGACTTGGATCTAGGAAGGAGGCCCAGAGGTTAATATAGAAAAGAACTATAGCCATGTCTGCCAGTTAAGAGTGTCTAAAAAGGAAATGAAGGAAAAACACTTACTAAAACCTGTTGGGTGATGACGTGGGCTGCAGGTGTGAATTAGATTTAAAACTCATATTCCTAGACCCTTGGGTGTAGGACACCAATTCTGCCATGGAGATAAAATACCCTGTGCCTTCAGAGAGACTGATGCCTGCTGTGCAGAGAGACATCATGGCCATTTTGGAAGGAATTCTTCATTCAAATTCCTAGTAGCAGTAAGCATTCACTTTGATGACCAACAGTTTTTCTGATGACCAGAAATAAACTAGAGAGAGAGGAAGATTTTTTAGCAAGGTGAAATGAAGAATGGTTAAATCTGCTGTTTTGTGTTTTTCAGAGTATTGCCACTGGAAAGAATGAAAATGGCTACACACTGCTTAAGCTTTATTGCTACAACAATTTAAAATTCCCCTCACAATATATTTTAGAACCAATATTTCATCTGATCATCTGCAGAGCTTAATCTAGCTCTGGAAAATAAAAGGCAGATGACATTTTGCCTTTTCTCAGCTATGGTGTCTTGCATCTCAAAAAGATGGTAATATTGGAACAAAAAGTGTTTGTTTTTGCTGTAGCTCTGCTATTGATAAATGTTTTGTCTTTTCATCTCACTTCAGGAAGAAAACATGAATTAAACATTAATTGAACCATATTGACTGCCAGCGTGTAGAAATCTTATTGTAGATGTAAGAGACTGAAGAAGGCTGCAGGGCAGATTGCTGTTTCTTCATTGATTATTTCAGTAGTAAAAGAGACTTGTTGACAGAGTGCTGTTCTGATGTGAATAATATTTACTCCCATAATCTTGCAGAAGAGGTGAGAAGAACTGGAGTGTCACACTGTTTAATGTATAGTCTGTTCAATTCAAGGGAGGTGGGAAGTGCTCCCCTTCCGTGATTTCTTGGCTACTAACTACATTAAGACTTTCAGCCTTTGTAAGAGAAAAAGGCCACAGGGAATATTTTCCTTCTGGTGTTTGTGAAATTTTCCCCTACCCATTTCTTTTTGCTACAAAAATGTGTCTATTTTTTTCTTTCTTGTTGCTCTTCCCTTGTATCATAATAGGCTTTCCAGTACCCATAGTAACGCATATTGAAAGTGACTAGCAAAGAATCCCAAAGCTAAGATTCTTGGGATAGATGACTGCACTAGAATTTAAACCAAACACACACTAGGCTTAGAATGAAAGACCCCTAAAGCACTGAGTCAGTGAATGAAGGGAAGATTTTAAAACTTGCGAGGTCTCAAAGATTGCTCTAATGCATCTATACAAAGGAAACTGACTAAAATAATTAATCATACTTATGTCTTGTTGGCTTGTGTTTCATATCACTATCTTTCTGCAAATAGCTTAAAGATAAACAGTGCTCAGGAAAATTTCTAGTGGTTAAAGGAGGTGGGTGTATATCAGAACAATAAAATACCTGGCATGTATACACTGTATAATTTTTGAACTATGCAAAAAGAGTTCCATGGATAAATACGTTTTTCTTTCATCTGTGTGGGTTATAATCATTAATCCTACTTGACCCAGGTGCATTATACACAGTAAAACACACACAGAACTTCATTGTTTCCCACCGCTTTTCTAGCAATTAAACAGCTCTGTTTATAAATAGCTTTATATTTGAATTTCTCAGAGGGCCCTGATTTCAGTGGTACTAAACATTTAATACCTTTTTGTAGCAGCCAAAGTCTCTCTGGGGCTCACAGTACCAGGAAATCTCATTTGCTTTTTCATTATGAATTTTGCAGATCAGCACCTCCCATAAGTCATAGCATAACAGTGGCTTAAAAGTGAGATACTGCACCTTGATATGTATGCCTATTTTCTTATTATTGCTGTTCTTTTTTATTTATTTATTTATTTATTTTTAAATGCATTTAGTGCTGAGTTGACAGAGCACTGGTGACAAAAGTCTTCTTATTACTCTCAGGACAAGTACAACAGAGGAGGCAGTGGTACAAACCTCCCCATACATCTCACTAAAGTATTTCAGCTTTGAGCGGAAGAAAACATCTGTAAGGATAAGAGTGTAGTTCACTCTCCATGCTCACTCTCACCTAGAGCTCTCTGCTGCCACTGCCAATAAGGGTGATCATCGGGAAGTCTTAGGCATAGAAATATAATGCGTTACTACGTCTACAATCCTCTTAACTGTATCCCTGCATACTAGCCCCGTGGAGCTTTCGTGGCTTCCTACGTTCATGTGTGATAACATTTTGCAATCTAGATACTCTTTCATGGAGGACTGGAACTCCTTTCACTTAAGGTATGTCTATGCTGCAATTAAAAAAAACTACTGCACTGACAGGGGTGCTGGAACAATTTTTCTAGTGGGGTTGCTAAAAGCAGAAACCATGTATTTGGTTGTTATTACTACTTCAGCACCCTGTAGTTCCAGCACCCCTGAGCACCAAGTCTCAGAGGCTGGGTCAGCTGACTCAGGCTCACAGAGCTCAAGCTGCCAGGCTCAAAATAGCAGTGTAGACATTCAGGCTCAGGGTGGAATTCCGGGCTCTGAGACTTTCCCCCCTCGCAGGGTCACAGAGCCCAGGCTCCAGCTCAAGCCTGAATGTCTACACTGCAGTTTTATAGCTGGCAACCCAAACCCTGGGAGCTCAAGTCAGTGACTTGGGCCAGATGCGGCTGTGCCAAGGCTCTTTTATTGCTGTGTAGACATACCGTTGGGCCTTACAACAGCTAACCCGTGACTTTGTCATTCCGGCTCTATTTGCTGATTCACAAGTGAAACTGTCTCTCTTCCATTACCAGTACATATGATCCATCCACTTCCTTGTGTTTACATTTTATTAACATTATACATTAGGGAAGTACAAACTTTTTTTGCCTACTTCAAACCAAGGAAAACATTAATGCAAATGTAGAGCAGATCAAAGTTTTCTGAAAACTGAATTTTCAACTCAAAAAATCGCTGCAGTTTTTCATCAAATCAGGAAAATCAGTTGATGTTCACCATTTTCTGCTATACATAACTCTAAAATTTTTCAAAAAAAAAAAAACTGGGGGGGGAGACAGGAGTGGAGAGGAGGCAGTCTGTGTTACAAAGGTAACAGCCAGTGGACTCCAGGAACTCCACTTTTCCAGTCTGAGAAACTGTATCGTGCCAGCGTATCTCCCACATTTGGCTGAATAACCATCTTTAATTGATTGTGGCACATTACTAGCTTCCCTCTTCATATGCCGTGTTTGCATGTACTCATGTATTGTGGCTGTCCCTTTAATGTTAATGGAAGTATAAGAATGTAATGTGTTTCAGCCATAGCCTGGGTCAAGGTCCAATGTTGAGAAGGTCAGATTTGCTGCTTTCTCTGACAGAAAGAAATCCTGAGGGACTACAAACTAAGGCATATGGAGACTGTGTCTTCCTCCCAAAAAGACTTTTTTCCCCTTCACAAGAAATCTGAGAACTTACCTCTGGTAGGTAGGAGTTACAAGGAAAGGCAGAGGAGTGTGAGGGTACGTCTACACTGCACGATTATTTCGAATTAGCTTAAACCGATATTACAAAACAGATCTAATAAAATCGGTTTAGCGCGTCCACAGTGGGATCCCGAAATCGATTGTTTGCGTCCATGGTCCAAAGCTACCATCGATTTCAGGAGCGGTGCACTGTGGGTAGCTGTTCCTCAGCTATCCCATAGTTCCCACTTCCGTGTTGAGAGCACAGTGCCTGATGGGGCAGAAAACACTGCCCCGGGTGGTGCTGGGTACAGCCTCACCCCTCCCTTTGTGAAGGCAGCAGACAACCCTTTGGCGCCTTTTTCGCGGAGTGCATTGAGCAAACGCCATAGCACAGCAATCTTTCCCTTTTTTTTTTCACGTGGTGGTGGGGGGAAATAAACTGAGGAGCTGTTCCCTGAACCACGCCAGACACTGTGTTTGAACCTACAGACATTGGGAGCTCAGCCAAGAATGCAAATAATTTTCAGAGACTGCTGTGGACTGTGGGATAGCTGGAGTCCTCAGTACCCCCTCCCTCCCTTCATGAGCGTCCATTTGAGTCTCTGGCTTCCCGTTACGCTTGTCACACAGCGCTGTGTATCCTGGAGTTTTTTATTCAAACGCTTTGGCATTTCATGTTCTGTAACGGAGCTGGATACAACAGATTTGTCTCCCCATACAGCGATCAGACCTAGTATCTCCCGTACGGTCTATGCTGGAGCTCTTTTTCGATTTCAAACTGCATCGCCAGCCGTGCTGATCAGAGCTCCACGCTGGGCAAGCAGGAAATGTAATTCAAAAGTTCGCGGGGCTTTTCCTGTTTACCTGCCCGCTGCATCCGAGTTCAGATTGCTGTCCAGAGCGGTCAGTGCTGCACTCTGGGATGCCGCCCGGAGGCCAATAACGTCGATTTCCGTCCACATGAACCCTAATCCGAGTTATCACTATCGAATTTAGCGCTACTCCTCTCGTTTGGGAGGAGTTCCGAAATCGATTTAAGGAGCCATTTAACTCGATATTAATGACGACGTCGTGTGAACGGATACAGCGTTAAATCGGTATATCGGCCATTAAACCGATTTAAAGTCGCAGTGTAGACCTGGCCTGAGAATGAGACACCAGATAGGATAATAAGATTTTTACAAATACTGTTATGTGAAGTTTAAGATGTAAATGGGAATGTTTGTCTGAGAGTTAATATTTATGCAAGAAATTATTTTAGAAAGTGGCTTTGTCTTCCCAGCTGGGAGTTATAGCCCATGTTGTAGGCAGTTGTCAGGAGTAAGGAGCGAGGAATCAGAGAACTGTAGGACTCGAAGGGACATTGAGAGGTCATCTAGTCCATCCCCCTGCACTCATGGCAGGACTAAGTATTATTTAGACCATCCCTGACAGGTGTTTGATTGACCTGTAATTAAAAATCTCCAACGATGGAGATTCTACAACCTCCCTTGGCAGTTTATTCCAGTGCTTAACCACTCTGACAGTTAGGAAGTTTTTCCTAATGTCCAACCTAAACCATCCTTGCTGCAATTTAAGCCCATTGCTTCTTGTCCTGTCCTCAGCAGTTAAGGAGAATAATTTTTCTCACTCCTCCTTGTAACAATCTTTTATGTACTTGAAAACTTTTCTCCAGACTAAACAAACCCAGTTTTTTCAATCTTCCCTTATAGGCCATATTTTCTAGACCTTTAATAATTTTTGTTGTTTTTCTCTGGACTTTCTCCAATTTGTCCACATCCTTCCTGAAATGAGGCAACCACAACGGTTGAGAAGTGGTTCCTTGCCAGACAGGATGACACCAAACTAAGTTTTCGTAGAATCATAGATTATTTGTCCATATTGAATGCTGGTTGCATTGGAAGCTATTTGCTGGAGGCAGAGGCTCTTCCTGTTTGGTGCTTCTCATCAAGGATTATGGCATCTGAATGAAAGCACATTCCTGAATCTGTTTGTCTGTCTGTGTGTGTTTGGTCTAGGGTAGGTATGCACACACACACCACAAAATACTTTGGCAACGTAACTTTACACAGAAAACTATGTGCAGACTTAACCTATCTGAAATCCTCTCCTGCTGGGATAGAGCAGATAACAATTACAGGGACAACAAGACAAAAATAAACCCTTTCCAAATATACTAGATACAGAGACAAGAGACTAGTATGTCATTAGATATCCAGCTGTGCATAGAAGTTGCATATATTCTTCCTTCTCAAAACTGCCTGTTACATAAGGCTTTTATTAAGGTTAAGTGATTTAGCTTGGATTAAATTCCAGTCCATTTTAACACTGGAAGTTTGAGTGATCCAAAGCAAATCCGATTATGTGATCATTTCACATCTCTTATGAAAGTGGTGAAATGTTAGTTAAGGTGAACACAGATTGTTTGCTATCTGTCCCCCATTTCTCCCATCCTGCAAAAGATTACAGACCATCAACGTTATGGGTCCATCTTCTGGGAAACAGGAAGGCAGATTTATAGACACCCAAGTGCCCCCTTCCTGACCTTCAGTATTCTTTGCCTCGTCTCCTGTAATATTGGAATTCAGCTCTCAGCTCTCTCAACTGCTCCTTTCTGTATTGTACTTCCTCTGTGACAATAGAAGAAAAGAGCAAAGAAAACTCTGAAATAGGGAGAGGGAGAAGTGGGACAAGAACAGGAAGGATTTTGCTGAAAGAAGGCCAACACTAAGCACCATCTAGTGATTTTACGCCAGTTGTACAGGTTTTGAAAGCCAACAAGTCATGGAAATCATGCACCAGGGAATTTTACATCATTTGTGCAGGCTCCCACTGTTGGATCTGATCCTGCATAATAGGGGGGATGGTCAGCACCCTCTGGGATGTTTCATCTCTAGGTTGCAGGCCACTCTTAAGGTGGATTTTTTCAGGTTGCATAGTGGTCTGTTATTTTTGGGAGAGCATCTCATGTCTCAGTAGTAGGATCAAATTGTCAGGAATCTTGTCATTCCTGAAGCCTCTCCTTTAGTACCCTTCTGTATTCCCTGTCTGTAGAGCTACTGTGCCTGAGATTTGAAAGGCAGTGGTTCAGTGTCCACTGAACTCTCTGTAACAACCTGTTTAATTTGTGTTCTCACTGCATTCATTAGACAGCTAGACATTTATACCATCTCTCCTTTCACTCTCTATATTTGTTGAACTTGGGCCTGATCATTATTTTTCTAAATTTGAGGATAGTTCAGCCCAAAATCCTGAATCCAAATACACCTGAACTTTAGGGAGGTCTGATCTGAAGTTCACAGCTGGCTTCCATTGCTGTAATGGACTGAACCATTAGATACATACAGCATCATGCTTTGAAGTTTAGATCTGGTTGCTTAAGTTTATTTCTGGGCCAAATACCTTTCTACGCATCTGACTAATGAGTGATACCCCATTGGTTCACTAGCTGTGACAAATAATATTGAGGACAGTAGGCCTACCTCTTGAATAGCCAGTGCAAAGCTGAATTGTTGTTTGTTACGTTTTTTTACTATCTTGAACTTGATTCTCCTCTCTGTTGCATGGCCTTTTATATCAGTGTAAATGCAGTGACATAACGCTGGGATCGTGGAGTGGAGAAGAAAGCCCCTAATTTTTTTCTATTCACACATTGGGAATTGTACTCCTGTAGTAGTAGTTCTCTCTTATTTGTGTGTGGGTTTATTTTCCAATTTTATTTATTATAATACCTGGATCCATGATTTATTGGTATCCATTATTATATCTTCTTTGTGTCACCACATTATTATTAATTATTAATTATCATTATTTTATTGATTATGTATTATTAGTTTATTATTGATTATTGATTATTTTATTTTATGATGTTTATTTGTTTATTTAAACTCTGGTTTGACCTGTGGATAATCATAACATCTCTCATTTTGAATGTCCTGGCTTATTTCCTTCCTTTCTGTTCATATCTTTGTCATCATTTAAATTAGTGTTTTGGCTGATAACAATGAGTACTTTGCTTGCTCTAACTTGTAAAATACCTAACTTCATTTAATCAAATATTAATTTAGTCATTAAAAGGTATTTACATTAATTGATTTAAAGATTGATTACATAGGTTGTGTTAAACTAAAATAACAGTATACCCCCAACAGATTTATGCAGCCAACTCAAACAGTGTTCGGTAATGACCTGTCAAAAGTATTCTCCTCTTTAATCTGGAATAACAGAATGATCACTGTCTAAAATAATTACCTGCGTAATTCCTCCAGAAACATTTTATTGTTAGACCTTTTTACTGGTCTATGGAATCAGGGAATTATCAGAAAGAAATGAACTTTTCCATTGTTTTTGGAACATGTTGATATTGGAATGGTAAATATAAAGTACAGCTTCTACATAAGATTTTTTTCTCTCTGAATGTATAATAGTAAACTGTATATTTGTTCAAGTGCTGCAATTAATATTCTTGCTTACGTGAAAGTACAGCATGACTCAACAGTTAATTTTGTAATACATAGAATATAGTCATTACATACATTTTGGGTGAACAAAAACTTTAGTGAGATTTCAAAAAATACGAAGTTTGCATGTTTCTCCACTGCATCTTTCCCAGACATCTGCAGGTCTGGGAGTTTGCATGAGGGGGAAGAGATGGCAGATTCAGGGCTGGAGAGGGACTGGGGCAGCTTCCCTGTGGTTGCGAGTCATAAATCCACCTAAAAGTTAATAACATAGCCTGAGTCTGGATCATCTTTTGCCTGGTAGTCTCTTCACACTGGAGAACCTCCTTGCTTTGGTTGGGAGAGGATATTCCAGGAACATCCATCAACGGCAGTAACCATAAGAGCAAGATTCCCAGGAACCCAACACTGCTAGGGAGCAAGAAGGAGGAGAGGGTCCCATAGCCACCATGGAAGCATGCTGATGGCCTAGCCACCTTACTGCCTCCAGAAGATTCTCCTGAGATATGTGAGTTCTGAGGAATTGAATGCCCTGCTCATTCCACATTGGGGAGTTCCCCTGCATGAAGATTCTGGCAAAAATGCTGTGAGCCTTCCTCCTCTGCTGCCCTCCACCTCATCAAGGAGAGAATAAATCCTGTGTGTATCTGAGTAGTTGGTCTGTAATATCTGCTCCCTGTAAAGTATTACAAATACCTTTTGCACATCCAGTCAGGAATCGTATGTCTGCCTATGCTTTCCATAGTGCAATGTCTTCAGACAGACAGTGATTTTAGTTGGCTTTCTCCTTCCTGGAGTGCATGCCTAATGCAAACTAGTTGGAGAAATCTGAACCATGAAATGTAAGTATTGATGACAGATAGGGGTGGGCAGGAGAGAAGGTAAGTGCACTACTTACTTGGCAAGAACTGGATTTAAAAATGAGTTCATCCCCATAAATAGAAATTATTTTGGGGACCAGCGCTGACCTAGAAATTCTGTGTGCAGTTGGCTTTAGAATAAGACATTCAGGAATGCCACAAAAGTGATTCATTTAAGTAAATATACTGTATCGTGTCTGTGTTGATGGTGTTTTCACTACTCATTTCCTGTGGTATTACATTTCTAGAGGTGTTATAATGTTCCAACTTCTGTGCTATATAAAAAGCTATATGTAAATTTTAATAATAAACGTCAAATGATTATTATGTACAAATACATTTTCTTTTTGAATTGGAAAGAAAGGCACATCTGCACAGCTAGATGTGCAAACGCCAGTGCCTCAATATATATATATTGCACTGCACTGAGCACCAGATCCATTGAAGCAGGGGTCTACCACACTAGAGAGGACCCAAGGTGCAGACTGTGCAGAGAGCCCTCAGAGACAGTCCAACACATAGTGGCAGGATGTAAGATGCAGGCAGGAACAGCATACACTGAACGGCACAACCAAGTGGCTGGCATTGTGTACTGGAACATCTGCACAGCGTATGGGCTAGACCCTCCCAAGACCAGATGGGAGATTCCACAGAAGGTTGTGGAGAATAGCAGGGCTAAGATTCTGTGGGACTTCCAGATCCAGACTGACAGGCAGGTACTGGCCAATCAACCAGACATCGTGGTAATAGACAAGGACCAGAAGACAGCAGTGGTGATAGATATAGCAGTGCCAAGTGACAGCAACATCAGGAAGAAGGAATATGAGAAACTGGAGAAGTACCAGGGCCTGAAAGAGGAACTAGAGAGGATGTGGAAAGTGAAGGCCAAAGTGGTCCCAGTGGTGGTAGGAGCACTCGGGGCTGTGACTCCTAAGCTGGGTGAGTGGCTCCAACAGATCCCAGGAACAACATCAGAGCTCTCTGTCCAGAAGAGTGCAGTGCTAGGAACAGCTAAGATACTGCGCAGAACCCTCAAACTCCCAGGCCTCTGGTAGAGGACCCGAGGTTGAGGAAGACACATACCACCCATAGGGGTGAGAGGGGAATTTTTTTTCTTAATGTGTATATATATATATATATATTTAAATGAAAAGAATGTTTGTCCAGAAGCTTGTTGGGTGGGAATTGAATTATCCCTCTTGTCTTAGGCCAACTTTATGAGGCATAATCTCCTTTTCCTCTGTGTATAATTGCCATTGGTGGTTTATACATGATATGGAAAAAGAACAGACTCTTTCATGCAAACACTACAAAGATGGAGTTCCGCACTCAGATAGCTTTAGTGTTGCTATACATATTTTTTTCATCTAGTATTATTCATATTTATTAATCTTATAACTAAGTATAACAATATGTCCACAAGAAATTTTCAGTGAGTCAAATAGTTTGTATTAGGGAAATGTCATAGTTCATAATAATCATACTTGCAGATCATCCTTTAAAAGAAGACATGGCAATTCTATCATCCACTGCATTTTTTTAATGACTTGTAACTTTAAAAAATAGTGATGCTCCATTTTTCCCTATTACATTTCAATTTTTACCTTATTTTTCAAGACTTGTTCATTTATATTTATTCTGCTAAATCTACTTCATTTAGCTGATTCTGCTATTTCCTTGTCCCTTCCTATATCTGCAGCTAGTATACTTGTGGGCCATAGCCTGGCTGCAGATTTCTTAATCAGCTAAATAAATTCAATTATTTATTTTTAATTTTTTTTTTATTAAAATGGATAAGTCCCATCTGTCTAGATCAGATTCATTGCAGGTATGAAGTCCTGCCAATGACTGATCAAGATGCTATGTGGATGTTTCTTTTTCTTCTTCTTCTTTCTCATTCTAATTCATCCAGTCAGCGGCATTAAACCTGGTTTTCTCAAGCAACTTCAATATGCAAAAACTGATCAGGTCAATCTATTGTCCTTGCTGACAGCCCAAGATGCAGCAGACCTGCTGCACAATAGGCAGCCTACAGGGGTCAAAGCCTGCATGTGGCTGATAACAGTGCTATTCTTGGATGGAAAACACCATGATTAGTGAGCTTCAATCTGCCTCAGCATGGGACTATAGCTCAATGGCAAATCCTAAAGAAGCCATCTTTAGGAATCTCTTCTGTCCCTGTATTTTATTTAAAAGTGGAAGCTGCAAACTCAGAGATCTGAACACTGTTATTTCCCCCCTGCCTTATCCCCTCCACCCAAGTGAACCCTACAATAAATAATCAAGGAGGATAGAAGCTGGGGGAGGGGATGAAGTTCAGAATTATTACCTTGCCTTCTCACATTATCCATATAACTCTACAGAAATCTAACATGTTAGAGTTAAATTGTGCCTTCTGCTTTCCAGGTTTACTGATTTAGCTGTGAATGTGGTTGAGGATCTCTGTAATTTTATATAATTATATACAATTGCCTACTCAGGCTGTGACCACTTTCTAGTAAGCTGATCATTTCAGAAGTGCTAAAGAAAATTATATATAGATATATGATCTTATCTGTTTCATCCTGAAGGATCTCAAAACACTTTAGAAATTGATATGCAGCATAAATTATGTATGAGGATCCCTTATTCCACCATTGCTATTCAGCACTACAACATTACCCAGCCTGTTGGGAAAGAAAGCAGATCAAATGTACAGAAATGAGGAGATAGAACAAGAAGAATATTCTTACGTCCTGTTATAAACATTTATGTATAAATTGGTTGATTCTTTGTGTGATGTTATGGAGACTTGAAATCTTTTAATTGTTGATGTTGAATCTGCAGCAGGTTCACCATTTCAGAAGCTGTTAAGAAGCACCCTACTGTACAATATTAAACAGACAACTGCAGCCAACTAAAATGAAGATGTTTTGTCACTTTCCTCCTCAGCACTGCCATTCAACCAAAGCTTACCATTAGCATGGCTACGATAACTAGGAATCCTAGCATTAGAACCTGGCTTCTAAAGGAGCCCAGAATAAGATATGTAATCACTGAGTGGGAAAATAACTGATGACATGCTCTCCCTCTCTCCCATCCCTTTTTTTTTTTAGTTATCAGTACAGAAAAACATCAAAAAGGTGAATTCCTGAGGAGTTGCTTCTGAGATTTTACAGAAGCAAGTAGAATAAAACAATAGATTAGAAGTGATGGTTTGAGCAGATGATTTCAGATCTGGTGGGTGATCTTGTTAGCACCCTTTGTTTACGATAGAGGGCAGAGCTGAATGTTGTATAGCAGCAGGGGTATAACCAACCGAGTGAGCAGCAAACCATTAAATTTCTTGGAAAGTGCCTAGACCTCAAGTGAGGTCTAATGAGAAAAAAGGGCATCACTAGTACATAAAACAGCCAGTAGAAGAAGCAAACAGTCTGATACTGAAGATATGCAGTGCTCCTATTTCTTAAGATCAGGGCAGGGCTACATATTCCCAAAGTATCAAGTTGCTTCCATGGTGGAGGAGAAAGAGAAGCACAGGTCACTGAGGGAAACTGCATCATATGGCTCACAAAGGGAATGTCATCAAAAAAGCAAGAGAGAACCAGTACGTTGATAGCAGGATAGAAAGAATGGGAAAAAACATATGAAGATGTTCAGTGTAGGCACCATTTATAGAGATTCTTCCGTGGACGAGTTTGAGTATGATCACACTACAAAGAGTCAAAGTGCAGACAGATGACCAATGAGCAAAGAAGCAAGTTTATAAGAAGAATTCAAAGTCAAAATGGAAAAAATAGAAGAGAGAGTTATTGAGCTTTAATTCATAGGGCTGGAACAGAATAATAATTAAAAATTTCTGGATCATCTATTGATGGGATTGAAACCACATGAGACTATATATATGGGACTTAAAGTGCTCAGACCTCTGCTGAATGACTGTAGTTCACCCACATTAATGATACTGCCAGGTCTGACTGCGAGCAGATCAGCAGTAACTACATAGCTTTGGGAGCTAGAATGAAGGAGTCGGGGACTCAGGTCATGTTCTTGTCCATTCTCCTGGTTGAAGGTAAGGTCCCAGTCATGGTTCCAGCACACCTTGGAGATGAATGGTTGGCTGCATAGATTATGTCGATGGGTAGGGAAGCTTTGGCTCCCTCAGCCATGGGATGCTGTTCCAGGAAGGAGATCCACTGGAAAGAGATGGGATCCACCTGACTAAGAAGAGGAAGAGCATCTTCAGGCACTGACTCACCAACTTAATGAGGAGGGCTTTAAAATAGGTTCAAAGGGGGAAATCAGTGGAGGAATCCTGCTCAGCATCTTGGATGTCTATACACAAAGGCAAGGATCATAGGGAATAAATAGGAAGAACTGGAAGTATTAGTACACAAGTTAAATTATGACTTAATTGGCAATACTGAGACTTGATCTGATAAATCTCATGACTGGAATATTGGCATAGAGGTGTTTTGCTTGGTCAGGAGGCTCAGGCACGAAAAAAAGAAGAGGAGGTGCTGCACTATACATCAAGAATATGTACACTTGTTCTGAGGTCCAGAAGGAGGTGAAAGGCAGATCAGTTGAAAGTCTGTGGGTAAAGATAAAAGATAAAAGTAGATGATGTCATGCCTGAGATCTATTATAGGCCACCAAATCTAGAAGAAAAGGTGAATGAGGCATTTCTAGAATGAAAGAAATATCCCAAACCAAAGACCTGGCAGTAACAGGGGACTTTAACTACCCAGCCATCTGTTGGAAAAGTAATACAGCAAAACACAATGTTTCCATTAAGTTCTAGGAATGTACTGAGGACAACTTTTTGTTTCTGAAAGTGGAGGAAGTAATGAGAGGAACAGTGGTTTTTAGGCTTGATTCTGACCAACATGGAGGAATTGATTGTGAATCTGAAAGTGGAAGGCAATTTGGGTGAAAGTGACTGTGAAATGATAGCTTTCAAGATTCTAAGGGAAGGAAGGAGTAAGAGCAGCAGAATAAGAACAATGGACTTCACAAAAAACAGACGTTAATAAACTCAGGGAACTGGTAGATAAGGTTTCCTAGGAAGAAAATCTAAGGGATAAAGGAGTTCAGTAGTGGTGGTTTCTCAAGGAGATAATATTAAAGGCATGGTTGCAAACTATCCCATTGCAAAGGAAAGACTGGAAGAATAGAAAGATGCTAATATGGCTCCATCAGGAGCTCTCCAATGACCTGAAAATCAAAAAGGAATTCCTGGAGAAAGTGGAAACATGGAAACATGGACCATTTGCTAAAGAGGAGTATGAATAGCACAACCATGTAGGGACAAAACCAGAAAGACTAAGGCACAAAATGAGTAACATAGAGCAAGAGACATAAAAAGGTAATAAGAAGAGATTCTTCAAATATGTTAGAAACAAGAGAGAGATGAAGGAAAGTGAAGATCCCCTACTTAGCTGGGAGGGAAAGCTAATAATTGATGAAATCAAGAAGGCTTAGGTGTTCAATGCCCATTTTGCTTCAGTTGCCATTAAAAAAGTTCATGGTGGCCAGATACTCAACACAATTAATATTAAAAAAGAGGGAAGGAACACGATTATCTTTGAGAACTCATGGAGGAAGGGTGAGGTCCCAAAACCTCACTGGAGAAGGGCAAGCATAGTACCTATCTTTAAAAAGGAGAACAAAGAGGAGCCAGGGACTTATAGACCAGTCAGCCTAAGTTTGATACCTGGAAAGTTACTAGAACAAATTATTAAGCAATCAGTCTGTAAGCACCTAGAGAACAGTAGGGTTATAAGGAATAACCAGCATGGATTTGTCAAAAACAAATTATACCAAACCACCCTATTTTTTTTCTTTTCCAGGAAGTTACTGGCCTACTGGGTTGTAGGAAGCTGTAGACATGATATATCTTGATTATAGTAATGCTTTTGGCACAGTCCTATATGCCATTTTCATAAGCAAACTAGAGAAATGTGGTCTAGGTGAAATTATTATAAAGTGGGTGTACAATTGGTTGAAAGACCGTACTCAAAGAGTAGTTATCAAAGGCTCACTGCCAAACTGGAGGAGAACATATCTAGTGGGGTCCCATAGGGGTCGGTCCTATTCAATATTTTCATTAATTACTTGGATAATGGAGTGGAGACTGTGCTCATAAACACTGAGGATGACTCCAGGTTGGGAGGGATTCCAAGCACTTTTGAGGACAATATTAGAATTCAAAATGACCTTGACAAAGTGTCTGAAATCAGCAAGATGAAATTCAGTAAAGACAAGTGAAAAGTACTTCACTTAGGAAGGAAAAATCAACACACAATTACAAAATGGTTAACAACTGGCTAGGTGGTAGTACTGCTGAAAAAGATCTGATGAGTATAGTGGATTACAAATTGAATATGAGTCAACAATCCAGGGCAGTTGAGTAAGAGGCTAATATAATTCTAGCGTGTATCAACAGGAATGTCATATTTAAGACATGGGAGGCAATTGCCTTGTTTACTTGAAAAATGCAAGAAACCAGAAGTGGTAATATGACTTCATGAAGGAATGCTGAAGGATTAGGGGGCAAAACGTGCTGGAAATAGGGAAGGAGAGTGGGAATCAAACAAGAACAGATAGCTTGAATTAAGGCTTAAAAGAGGGAAGGGTAGATATTATTGGTAGCAAAACAGATCAAAGTGAATTTGTATTTGTACAAATACATCAGACAGAAAACAAATCCTAGAGAGAAAATAGTTACATTAATGAAAGAGAAGAAGAAAATAAAATAATGATTTTAAAATGACTGAACTCATGAAGTGCTTTTTAAAATGACTGAACTGCAGAGGTAAAATAGGGAAATCAGTATGAACAGTTAAGGAATAATGAAGACTTTGTAAATTTAGTGGTTTAATATAAAGTATCTAAAAGAATACAGTAAAACCTCCAAGTGTACATTTAACCGAGACACACAAATTGTTATTTTCTTCCCCACTTTTCAACAACTGGATAGCAGAACAATGCTATGAGATCTCATGTTACTAGAGTTGCTTTGCTTTTCCATAATGTACAATATTCAATACTATATTGTAAAGTCATAAGTAAATAGAACTATACTACACTTGTTAAAGAAGTAGGAGGGAGAATACCTTTCATATAGTATTATTAGAATGTGTATGGTGCCATACATATATATAGCAATTTACAGGCAAATATAAATACAGTGTTTCTTCCTCAAGAGGCTTCTAATCTTAAATTAGCCCAAAACACAACAAAAGGACAACAGGCTAGTTAAGATGAGGAGAGGTGATTTGGGCAAAGGTATGCAAATATGGCATGGACATTTAAACTAGGTTTGATGGGGACAGGTGAGCAAAGCCCACAGGTAAGTGGGGAACAGGAAGATCTGTGAGATGGGTCGGAAACAAGAGGGAGCATAGGCTATAATGGCAGAGAGAAAGGAGTGTCAGGGCAAAACTGGGAGGCAAGATCAAATCAGTATGTTAGATGCCTATATACAAATGTGAGAAGTATGGGTAATAAGCAGGAAGAACTGGAAGTGCTAATAAATAAACACCTATGACATTGTTGGCATCACTGAAACTTGGTGGATAATACACATGATTGGATATTGGTGGATGGGTATAGTTTGCTCAGGAAGGATAGACGGGAAAAACGGGGGAGGGGTTGCTTATATATTAAAAAATGTACACACTTGACTGAGGTGGAGATGGGCATAGGAGCGGAAGTGTTGAGGTCTCTGGGTTAGGATGAAAGGGGT
Organism: Chelonoidis abingdonii; assembly: GCF_003597395.2. NCBI lineage: Eukaryota > Metazoa > Chordata > Testudines > Testudinidae > Chelonoidis > Chelonoidis abingdonii. The sequence continues at coordinate 207,733,781 of NC_133769.1, read as the reverse complement.
AAAAAACAAGGGTGATGTCGTGCCAGGAGTCTACTACAGGCACCTAACCAGGTGGAAGAGGTGGGATGAGGCTTTTTTAAACAACTAACAATATCATCCAAAGCCCAGATTTGGTGGTGATGGGGGACTTCGCTATCCAGATATATGTGGGAAACTAACCGCGGGGCACAGACTATCTAATAAGTTCCTGGACTGCATTGCAGACAACTTTTTATTCAGAGGTTGAATAAGCTACTAGGGGGAAGCTGTTCTAGACTTGATTTAAAATAGGGTGGAACTTGTGAGAATGAAAGTAGAAGGCAGGATGGGTGAAAGTGATCATGAAATCATAGAGTTTGCAATTCTAAGGAAGGGTAGAAGGAAGTACAGCAAAATAGAGACCATGGATTCAGGAAGGCAGATTTTGTAAGCTCGAGAGCTGATAGGTAAGGTCCCATGGGAATCAAGACTGAGGGGAAAAACAACTAAGGACAGTTGGCAGTTTTTCAAAGGGACACTATTAGGGCCAAAGGCAAGCTATTCGATGGCTAGGAAAGACAGAAAATGTGTAAAGACCACCTTGGCTAACCACGAGATCTTGCATGACCTACAAAATAAAAGGAGTCATATAAAAATGGAAACTAGGTCAGATTACAAAGGATGAATAGGCAAACAACGGGAATGCAGGGCAAGATTAGAAAGGCAAAGGCATAAAATGAACTCAAACTAGCTATGGAATAAAGGAAACAAGAAGATTTTTATCAATACATTAGAAGCAAGAGGAAGACCAAGGACAGGGTAGGCCCACTGCTCAGTGAGGAGGGAGAACAGTAAACGGAAACTTGGAAATGGCAGAGATGCTTAATGACTTCTTTGTTTCGGTCTTCACTGAGAAGTCTGAGGGAATGTCTAACATAGTGAATGCTTATGGAAGGGGTAGTTTAGAAGATAAAATAAAAAAAAGAGCAATTTAAAATCACTTAGGAAAATTAGATGTCTGCAAGTCACCAGGGCCTGTGAATGCATCCTAGAATACTCAAGGAGGTAATAGAGGAGTATCTGAACCTCTAGCTATTATCTTTGAAGTCATGGAGACGGGAGATATCCAGAAGACTGGAAAAGGGCAAATATAGTGCCCATCTCTAAAGGGAATAAAACAACCCAGGAAACTACAGACCAGTTAGTTAACTCTCCTGGCCAGGAAATAATGGAGCAAGTAAATAAAGAAATCATCTGCAAACACTTGGAGGTTGTAAGGTGATAGGGAATAGGCCAGCCATGATTTGTAAGAACAAATCGCGGTCAACCAATCTGATAGCTTTCTTGAAGGATAACGAGCCTTGTGGATGCGGGAGAAGTGGATGGACTTGATACCTGACTTTAGTTAAGGCATTGATACGGTTTTGATGTGTAATCTATAAAACTAGGTCAGATATACAATTTAGATGGGGCTCATAAGGTGGGTGCATAAATGGCTGGATAAACTGTACTCAGAGAGTATTATTAAGCTCCCAGTCCTGCTGGAAAGCAGTATATACAAGGTGAGGGTCCGCAGGGCGGTCTGTTTGGGACCGGCTTGTTCATATTTTCATCAACGACATTGTGATTGGCATAGCAAGTACGCTTATTAAGTTTGTGACTGGACGATACCAAACTGGGAGAGATTATGCAACCTGGGAGACAGGGTCAAAACTTCAAAATGATGCGACAAATTGGAGAAAATTGGTCTGAGGTAAACCGGATGAAGTTCAATATAGACAAATCAAGTGCTCGCATTGTGAGCGTACAATCAGTTTCACACGTACAGAATGGAAGGAAGACTCTAGGCAGAGGATGGCAGAAAGAGATCTAGGTGCAGAGTGGACACAAGCTAGCAGTATGAGTTCAACAGCTGTGAGATTTGTTGCTAAAAAGCACTGTGGGATGCATAGGATGTGTTGTGAAACACGACCACGAGAAGTCATTCTTCGCTCTTACGTCTGCGCGGTTAGGCTCAACTGGTTGTAGTATCCATGTTAGGCACCGCATTTCAAGGAACAGAGGAGAAATTGAGAGGTCCAGACTGTCATACTGAAATGCAGGTATGAGAACATTGACTCTATGAACGAAGGTGAATAGACTGTTTATTTAGTTTGGAAAAGAGAAGGCTGAGAGGACATGATGGAGCAGTTTCAGGGACTTAAAAGGTGTCATCAGGAAGGAGGAGAAAAACTTGTTGACCTTAGCCTCTAATGATAGAGACAGATAGCAATGGCTTAAACTGCAGCAGGAGAATTTTAAAGTTGGACATTAGGATTAAAGTGGTCCTAATGTCAGAGTAGGTTAAAACACTGGAATAAATTGCCTAGGGAGGTCTGGAATTCCACCCTGGATTTGATAATGTCTATCAGGGATGGTCTAGACAGTATTTGGTCCTGCCATGAAGGCAGGGGACTGGACTCGATGACCTCTCGAGGTCCCTTCCAGTCCTAGAATCTATGAATCTATGAATTGGGTCATAGGTGCTGGAACTAGGGGTGCTAGGGTGTATGGCAGCACCCCCTGGCTTGAAGTGGTTCCCATCATATATAGAGTTTATAGTTTGGTTCAGTGGCTCTCAGCACTAAATAAATTGTTCTAGCACCCCTGCGTTGGGACAACTTAGCTGTGGAGAACAGAGGTTAAAGCTGTTTTCTTCATGGATTCCTTGTTTGTTTATTTTAATTTAATTTAAAAATAAAATAAGGCATTTCCAATGTTGGAATACCATTGAGAGGCTTTGTGAAACAAATTAGTATTGAGGAAAATTTTGAATAAGGATGGAATGGCTGTTTATGTGCATAACAAAGCATAAACATCCTTGATATTTCATAGAATATCAGAGCTGGAAGGGACCTCAGGAGAGCATCTAGTCCAACTCCCTGCTCAAAGCAGGACCAATTCCGGGACAGATTTTCCCCCCAGATCCCTAACTGGTCCCCTCAAGGTTTGGACACAACCCTGGGTTTAGCAGGCCAATGGTCAAACTACTGAGCTATTGAGTGATTTTTTTTTACTCAAAAGGTAATAATTTGTTACCTGCCATTAGTCTATGATGTATACAGTCAACACTTATACACAACTGTTAGCTCCAGCTCATGTGCCTTTGGTTGTTAAAGGAATTAGCAAATTAATTTACTGACATTTATTTTTCATAGTAATGGTGAGTGGACAAATGCCAGAGTATTGGAAACAGCAAATGTGGCATTGGTCTTTTTGAAAAGGGACAACAAATCAATCTTGGAGATTACTGTCTAGTAAATCTGACTTCAAAAGTGTGTGGGGGGTAGGGGTTTAATATGAGTCTATAAGAATGTTGGCTGGGATTTCCAAAAGTGAGTTAGGTGCATAACTTCATTGAAAATCCCAGCCCTAGGGGATATCAGACCCATGAGCAATAATCAGCAATGCTATATAAGGAAAAAATTGCTTCACACAAGGGTAATAATTGTTTGGATGGAATTATAAAATGAGTGGCTGAATGGAATAGATACTCATTTGTTAAAGAAATCTGAGTTAAAATATTTGAAAAATTCATTCAGATTGGCTCAGATTAAATATTGAAATATGCATTGCAAGCTGTCTGAAGGATCACATATAAAGACATTCAATCCTTCACTAGCAGGCAAATGGACACTGATCTAACTGGTCTTTTCTATATCTAATTTCCTGTGCTTATGTGATAATTCGCCTTATGCCTTTAAAATACGGTAGTGGTCGAAATAGAATTTGCTGTAAAATGTACTCTCCAGTATTGCTTACATGAACTTTAAGTAACAGAGTCCTTATGGTATATCACTGGATTATCTTCCATCCTGAATGGCAAAATCATTAAAGTTTTAATGCAGTCCTGCACCTCTGAGTTCCCTGCAGCATCTGTTTCCTGGTCAAATATATTCAGTTTCCTTGTGCTGCCTGCTAAGAGCCAGCATGGTCTGTAAATCCAGACTTATGCATGCTTTGACCATTTTCTATGGTTTACTTCCAAAGCAAAGTATCTCTCAGGGGGGAAAGAGGTACTGTAGAATCAGAAAACCTATTAAAATATCTTCTCTCATAGTAGCTAGGAACAATTGTCCAGCTGTGATTTGGAGGTATAGATAGATACATATGCACTTTACCCCTTAGGCTTCTTTATAGAGGTTACTATGCTTGAGAATCCCGGTTTGCTACTTGGTAATGTAAATTTGGTAAAAATGTCAGCATAACAACCTGAAGCAAGTTTCTGCACTGAACTGCTTAAGCTATGCAGGATTGTTGAATAGGGGTGAGGGAAGCAAAGAGGATGTGTAGTGCTCCATTTGTTTTTTACACACTGAGGGTATGTCTATATAGCAAAAGTGGTGCATGGACAAGCCTACCCAAGCTAGTTTGAATCCGGCTGGCCTGGGTAGCAACAGTAAAGACAGAGGATGAGGGTTTCAGCACAGTGCGAGTCAGGCATAGACCCCTGGTAAGTTCTTGGATCGCTAGCCTCTCTGAAGCCTGTGTTGTGCTGTCTTCAAAGCGACTGTTAGCTGTGCTAGCTAGATTCAGTCTAGCTCAGATAGGGGAGTCCAAGAGAAAGCTGGGGCGTACTAAGACTTGCTTCATCATAAGCAAGCTGAAAAGGAAAATAGTATCAGTGTGTGTGTGGTTTTTTTCATTAGAACCAAGAGTCAACAGTCAAGAAATACACTGTTTGCGTGCAGAAAGATTCTATGTAAAAAAAAAAAAAGAGTGAAATATCTGTTCTAAGAAGCCACTTGAAAAATTTCCTTATTAAATAATTTTTGTTAGATGTCCACATAAGGTGTGGATTAATCAATCAGAGTCATAAAGCCTGATTCTTCTTTTGCCAGATTTTACACTGGTGTAATTCCATTGATTCCAATGCAGCTACTCTCAATTTACACCACAGTCAGTGAGAAGACAATCAGACATAGGGTCCATATCTTCTGACACCTGTTACACATTCTGTGGCCTATCAGTGGGAGAATTTGAGTGTCCTTGCAATAGAAGAGGCTCTTGGGTGAAGCCTCAGTAATATATGCACTGTGGACCAGATTTTTAAATGTGTTTAGGCACCTAAAGATGCAGATAGTTGCCGAGGCACGTTTGAAAATCCCATCATGTGTCTGTCTGCATCTTTAGATGCCTAAACACTGTTAAAACTCTGGACCTGTGTGCCTGTTTTCCCTCAGGATTCCTTTAAAGGCACATGGTTATTTTTCAGGTGAGTTCTTATGGCAGGCATTTGCACATGGTGATATTCTTTTTGCAGAAACTTTTCCTCTTTCATTTCTTCGCTAATGTCCTTTGAATGTTGAGTATAAAACTGCACTGAGAATTTTTTTTTCTTTTTGGCTTCTTGGTAATGGTGCATATAATTAGCAAGCAATTCACTCTCTTCCCATTGCGACATCTACTTATTGTGTGGAACTTCTTGATCTTTTGCTACTGCGTCTTCTCTCATTACCATTGGAGGTTTTTATCCTTTTCCTAGAAATCTGATCTCTTCCTCTTCACTAAATATATCCAGTAATATAGTACATCATCATCAGCTTCCTCTCTAGCTTTCATAACAGTGTCTTGTAAAGTAGAACAGTGAAGATGATATCTAGGCTTGTTGATGACCACTAAACAGAAGATAATTTTTTAATTTATATTAATCAGGTTCTGATCCCTGAAACTCCACTCTTTGGGCAAAAGTAGGGTCAGTTTAACATAATATCATAACTGAGATACATTTTGTCAGTAAAAAAAAAATCTGTTTTTTTTAAAAAATTTTTCTTTTACCTGTGATAAGTGTATCATGCACACTTTTCTTTTAGGTTATTGCCTCTGACTCTAAGACCAGAAACTTGATTACCCTATTGCAGGAGCATTAGAAGAACATTCCTGACTCAGCTGTATTAGGATCATTACCAAGTTTTACATGGTTACTAACAGATGAAAGCCCATGCTGTTAAACAGGGGCAATTAAAAAATCATGTGTGTAAAAAAGCCCCAAATGGCTAAGAACTTAAAAATTGAGGGGTAACAGAAAGCAGATCCAATGATGATTGAACTAGTGATATTCTAAACAAAAAGTGCTCTCAATCACATGTGTGACTGTTTCCATCTCTTTACACAGTGACAACAAACTTTTGAGGCTTCAGAATGATGTTTGAGTTTATTATGTGTGCTCTTTGTGGTGTTTGGGTGGGTGGCTGGAAAAAATTACATCTAGGTTATGTTGTGTTGGCAGAGTTGTATGGATTTTTGTGTGTGGCAAACGAGGGATGTGTGCTGCAGTGAGGGGCTGTGTTTTGGGGTGTATTGTAGTGCTTAATTTGTGCCAAGGCTTGCCAAGACTGAGCCCCGGCACCTTTAGACTTGGCAATTTGTAGGGCTTGCTGCATCAATTATGAATGTTAAAAAAAAAAATTGCTTGAGCCCTGGTATCTAATTGCTTGAGCCTCAACACCTCTTTCATTACAAATTAAGCAGCGGTTTATTGTGTATGCTGGTTGTGGAGTTGTGTGGATGGTTGTGTTGATTTGTGTCTGGGAGGGTTGTGCTGATAGATTTGTATTGAATTTATGCAGGTGACAGTTGGGGTCATAGGTATAGTGGATGGGTCAAGTAATCCCCATCTCTGTAGCTTCCTTCATACAGACAATGAAATTGTTGCATGCAAAGTAGCTGTAGTATAAGAGTGGTGATTGTTTGAGTTACCTCTGATATCACAATGGTCTAGAAGTCTTGGCATGGGACAGATACCTGCCTTACTGTAGCTGTACACTACACAGGTGTAATTTGTAAAGTCAAAATCCCTGAGAAGTTAGACTTTGGATGGTAACAGACTGTGAATCCCAGTGATGATTCAACTTGGTAGAATTTTGAACAAAAAGAACTTGCAACCATGCTTGTAACTGTTTCCATTGCCTTTTACTGATTCAACAGATATTTTAGACTTCAGAGTGACATTCTTGGAATATATTATATAGATTTTAAAAAATCATTTGAAGTGTTTACCTTGTGGGATGATTTTGTGTCTAACATTTATTTATTTTTTTAACTCCTGTTGGCTAATTTTTTTTCTCTTCTAACATTCTTGCATAGCTGTGAGTCTAAAATAATATGCAAAAGCCGTTAACCCCTCTGCCCTCACACACGCACACAAACCATGGGCTTTAGAGTCTCTTGTCTAAGGTGCATGGTGGTTGTCATCCTGAAAAATGTAGTTGTCCTTTAATCCAAATGCCATTTTATATGTATAATAAAAATGATTTCTGACCATTAGTCAGCTCTATGCATTGGTCATAAATTCTATCCCATATCCTGTTGTCTCTGATGAAGGACATTCCTGTACATGGAAGCTAAAAGTAACCAGGGATTAAAACCCCTTCTAGTTGGTGGGCACATTATGATTTGTGAAAGAAACAATGATAGGTGTCAGAATTAGTAGAGGAGAGCTGATTGAAGTACTTAAACCATAGTAAAGTGAAAGAACTGACTTAGAAAACGAATCTCCTCCTCTTGTAATCTGAAGATTTGCTAAGTAAAAGACTGAAAATTGAATGCTGCTTGTGTTTTTTTATTATTTTCATGGCAGATCAGAGATAAAACTGTTTTGGCAATTTTGTTTGTCTATCAACCATTACTACATAGAGAATGAAATCAAGTGATAGTAAATAATAATCGTACTGCAGACTCATTAGTAGACAACTACCCAATAAACCTGGTTTATTGCAGCAGAGAAACTACTTTCCTGGAACAGTTATGCCTGACACTCAATCAGTATTCTAAGTAATGTATCAGATCAGATACTATAAAACTGCACTGATCTAACTTAAAAAACAATATGTTTTCAAGGATATAGTTGAAAACATGTTCAAGTAGGAATCTCAATTTAAAAACCCACTGCTTTAGTTCTGATCAGTTTGAACCACATATAGAAGAGTTCTCATTGTCATTGTTGAAGGCTTCATTACCTGCAAAAAAACTCATAAGTATTTATAATGCTCTCCGTAGAATGTCTTCAGCCTTAGTAGTGCACTTGGAAACATCAGCGCTTAAAAACTCAGGCTGTATTGGTGGGTTGTTTCAAAGCACACAGAGACACACTAAACATCCCATGTCTGCAGTGCTGTGCAACAGATAGTCCACACAAGGGCAGTCGTTGAGACATAAAGAAAAGTGAGAGCCAAGTTAGTAAGAGTGGTAGTTTTTTTCAACTGTCTAACAAATATTATTGTGAGTATATCTAAAAGAGGACAGAAGGACAGTTTTAGGTTGGTCTTAACTAAGGCACCCACCCACTTAGCAGGCATTATGGCCACTTGCGCCAGTCCCTTGCTTGGGCTGCAGAGTTGGCCAGATGCACCAGTTGTTTTCCCCATGTCTATTGTTAGATTAAGTAAAGGGAGCTGAGTGTCAGTAAGTCCATGCTTCCATTCACCAGCACCACTTATTGGCACTACTGAAACACCAAAGCAGGCAATTCCCTTCCCTGGCCTCAGGCAGGAAAACTGAAAAACCTCGTTATCTAGGTTCATTTCTGCTACTTCTGTGGGAAAGAAAGCAGGAAAGAAGAGAGCCCCCTCCCCAGCCTGCGCAAAAAACAAAACAAAACAAAAACAAAAAACACCTTCAGCAGAGACCACAAGTGAAGATATGGCCCCTGACTGGACCTGCATTCCTTGGAAGGGACTTGCCCAGCAGGTCTGATTTAATATGAGTGACTGTGTTGTAGTGGGAGAAATGGTGCATGGGAGCAGAGGGTGAGTTTGTGATGTCAGAGTTATCATGTGGAGTGCAGAATTATTGGGAAATGGAGGGAAGATTCATCAAGATACACACTAGAGGGAAAGAAGAAATGAAGTGAACGAAAGTAAACAAAAAAGAATAAAATGAGACATCATAAGGTAATATAATTTAATAGATCATTTCATTCCAAAATGTTACAATAACTAAACCTCATTAATGTTGAGTATGCAGAAGATCTTAGCACTGTCTTTTTAATGACTGACAGAAGTCCACTAAAACTTCCACACACAGAGCACATGCACATGCGAATGTGGGGAATAGAAGAGAAGGATAATTAAATTTTGTGGACTGCTCTAAAGATATTATCTGAGCTGACTGTATCTACCAGTCTGGCCCTGGCTCTGGAATGGGGTGATGGGAAGTGCTAGCTTACTAAACAGGTCAGGTAACACAATTGTGAATAGTCCTTGCATCAAAGAGAAGCTCTGGGTGTAGAACTCAGAACTGGATGGCCACAAGAGAATCCCTCAATCCCTCGTCAGATCCCTGGCTATGTAACCCAGACAGTGAGTGATATAATGCTCCACTCCCATACTGAGCATAAGAGCCATCAAGAGACCCACTCACAACCATCTCTAACACTGGGTATCTCAAACCTCAAGGCTGAGAGATACAGACCACCTCCCCTCAACTTTAGTCTGCTCTGACTGAATAATTTGATCCTCTTATAAGGACTCCCTGTGCTTGTTCAATCAACAATCTGTGACAAATGGTTCATAGTCACAAAAAGAACCAGAACAAACTGCTTATGTCCAAGTGCTATGTTAGCATTCCCAATAGAGGAAAAAGAAAATCTATGTTTAAAATAACATAATAAATAATGTCCAGTGACAATATAGCAGTGAAAGAGTGAAGACAGGGTGACAACAATGTCAATAATATTTCTAATATGCCACTCTGTCACAATGGTGGCCCTGGAAGCAAAAGGCAGAATGGCCTGGATTTGTTCAGCTCCTCCAATGTGAAGAGAAATCTCCTGCACCATTCAGCCAATGATTACTTTACCCCTAGAGTCAATGTGAGAATCAAAGTGGAGCAGTCTATGCTAGCTGATATAGGAACCTTTTGATCTTTCAATCTGGATACCATAGCAATATAGCTGGGACTGCTTCTACTCTGATACACCTGTGCTTTCCCATTGAAATCAATGTGGCTGCGTACAAGTAGAACTGAAGTTCCAATTCTGTTTTCTTTCTGTTCTATTTTCTTCAGAGCTTTTATACCATGCTCATCAATGTAGTCTCTGAGTTCTTTCAAAAGTGCAGTAATTGACATGACTAGCATCTGTCATATGTGCTCAGTCTGTCTTTCTTCCACTCCCCAGGAGGAAGATTGTGTGTAGAGTATTGTTATTTCTGAATGATGTGCTGTGTGATGTTTATTAATGAAGTGAAGATGAAAAAGTGCACCTTGCTTTTCCAGTGGAGGGTGGAGAGGTTTGTGGTTGTTGTTTGAGGAGTTCATTCCACAGACATGGACCAGCACCAGAAGAAACTGTCTTGTACAGAAATGAGCTTTACCCTTGATATAGACAGTTCTGTTGTGCCAAATATTGGAGTTGTCAACAGTAGTCTTCGAGCTTTTGGCAATCTTTTAGTATCCCAATCCCAAATAATTAGGTACCTTGAAGATAAAGACTGTGCTCTTTAACTTCATGCGATATCTGTGGGGAACCAGTTTAGTGAGTCCACATGTCCATTTTGTAGATGTCATTTCCTCAAGGCTGACAGTTTCATGCCCAGCTAGATTGTATTGTTTTAGACCAGTCAAGAAATAATGAAGACAGACGTAAGTCTAAAATTTTGAGAGTGGGTATTAGAAAACAAGTTGGGGCTAGCAAAAAAATCCTGGGTAATCCTGGAAGGCTCTTGGCTGAGGTTAAGAATTAATAGCAGCAGTATGTTAGATGGTTTGAAATTGCAATAGTAGGATGAGCAGGCAACTGGAACATTTGCACTTTATACTTGTTATAACAGTTAACAATATGTCTCCAATCTGGAGTTTGTATGTGACAACATTTTTATAATCTTCCACTCTAGCATTAGCAAAAAGCTCCCTCTAATTTTGGGGGGAGAGGACAGAAGGGAATGGGTTAAGAAACTTTGTAACAGAATCCTGATTTTGAGTTAAATGGTTAATAAAGGTCAGCTTAGTAGCCCCATTCTATCATTTCCTAGCACCCCTCGGAATTAGACAAGATACAGGATAAAAGTGTTTGTTGTTATTAAAAAAGGTTCTTTTGATACCATATGTCATGAGCTATATCTGTCTGAGCATATTGCAGAGCTTTGATTGCTTTATGCAATGTTTTAAATTATGTGCACAAATAAATATTGCGCTTGTGTGTCAAGCTTCATATGTGTGTACGATTTAAACGTCTGTTTTATAGTAACTTCATATTTAAGTAGAGTTTCTCCTCATTTTAGACTGTAAGCACATCAGAACCTCACCCATCTTTGTATGTGTTTGTACAGTGCCAACACAATGGGGTCCTGAGCCTGATTTTCACCTTTAAACTAATATAAATACTTAACTGTCATTGGGTAAAGTTTCCAATTTAGGCTCCTAAGAGCCTAGTCTCATTAACAGTGAGTGAGTGCTGTGGTGACCAATGGGAGTTGTAGTTTGGATTCTTGTCCATGGGCTGGGCTCCCTGACCAGATGACATGTCTCATAATGCAGTACAACCTTGTGACTCCCATTAAGTCCTGCAACAGGTCAGTAAAAGTAGAGACCATGGTAAATAATGGGAGCTGTAGTCTGATCATAGAAGTAAAAGTGGCAGGAGGCATCTGAGTTACAAGTCCCATGAAGCACCATGGCTGCACAGGTCAAACTGCTCTGAAACAAAATATTTTAATTCAGTTTAACAAAGCAAAATAGTTTGGGTCAGTTAGTACTTTGTTTCAATTTTTCTGATGGAAACTTTTGGGTTTTGGTCAAAAGTATCTGGTTTTTGGATTTTCAATTAAAAGTTAAAATTTTCCATGGATGAAAATGAATTTCTTTGTTGTTGAAATTTTCCACAGGAAAACCCCCATTTTCCAACCAGTTCTACCCTCTGGTCTTGGTGCCCGAGGCTCACCTGTATCTCCAAAGATCTCTAATAGCTAATGTCAGAATCAAACATTATTTGGATAAGTTTTAATGGTGATGGTGGCAGTTACCAACCTCTCATATAGCCAGTGGTCAGATGAGATCCTACACTAGGATACCTAGCAACTTTAGGGGACTTCTAGACATCAGTCATAATGCCCAGCTGAATTTATTTTGATTTGCTTTGTTCTGGGCTATTTTTGGTTATTGCTTTTACTGTTTTAGAGAGGGGGATACATGGGTCAGAGAATTTCTGAGATTCAGAATGACTCTGGAAGCTACGTTCAGCTTGGGATTGTGGGTAGCAAAAAATCCCACACATTTTTTGTGGGTATCAATATTTTTCTTTAAGACAATGTCATGGGTTACACAGGGGTCAAACCCCCACTTAGGGTAAACTGGGGTAAACTGGCATAGGACCTTTGATTTCAATGTATTTTGTGTCTTAGAAAATAGATGGTAGTGAGCTCATTGAGGATATGCCACTTTACACCAGCTGCAGATCTGGGTTTCAGGATTTGTAATTATTATTTTTTGTATCGATATATAATGTTTACACCACCCCACAAACCACCTCCATTAGTAGCTCAATTTTGCAAATGAAAAAGAAATCTGATGAGGATTTATTTTAAAAAAATCTTCAGACCTATACCTTTGTGTATAAAAGATCACCCTAAGCTCAGAAAAATATTATATCCAGCATTGATAAATTAAATGTATAAAATTAACTAGAAAAGTAGTAGTAGAGAAATTTTGTTATGAAAGATATTTTGTCACTGTAATCCTTAAGGCAGCCTTTTGCCATAATACAAAACTTAGAAATGAAATAGAAAATCTTAAAGCGTGACATTTGAAGTATATTTTATACAAGTTTTAAGTATTTTATTTTTAATATATTTTGTGAAAATATCTCTGAATATAATATGAATATTTGCTGTTAGTTGTGGGAAAGTGTCTGGTTTCAAAATATGAAAGAAGCAGTTGAGGTTTGTAGTTGTTTAAAAATATTGTGTATCTGTTAAACTACAGAGTTAGTCCTGCTCCGTGAGGTGGGGGATACACATTGTTTTTTGGCACATCTGTTAAAAGTAGCTTTAGACACCTGTACACATTAAATGACTTTTTAAGTCACTTGGGGACGTGTCATTATAAATTATGCAGAGAAAATTCAGAATAGAAAACTTTATGTTCCTTTGGTGTAAAAAGGCGTTAGGACCACAGATTTTTGTCATGGAAAATTATCATGCACAAGGAATTAAACTTCATTGTGGGTTAATGCACTAACTCTTCAACTTTGAAAATGTGTATTCGGGTTCTGATTCAGCAAAGTAGCAATGTACCTGTTTAAGTCAGGGGCTGAATCAGGGCCTTTAATTCACAAGTGAATGTTATACCGACACTTTGGAAAGTTACTTTGAAGTGTTTGAAACACTAGACAAACTCAGACTGGAAACAAAGTGTAAATTTTAAACAGTGAGCATAATTAGCAGTTGGAATCATTTACCAAGGGTCATGGTGGAGTCTAGGAATTATTTTGGGGAAGCTCTAATCTTGTACAATACAGGCCACAGATGATCACAATGGTCCCTTCTAGTCATAGGCCAATTTTAAAAAGTGTTGGTTTTTTTCAATATAAAAAATAAACATATTAAACATGATTGACAGAGCTATTGAATTTTTTGTTTGCCAAACTCTGAATCTTCTAATGTATGTGATAAATTTTAAAATATATTTAAAAGACACATGTTTTGCAAGTAAAAAAAAAAATCAATAATACCGACAATTCTTTGTGGGGAGGGACACATTCTTTTTAGCAAAAAAATGCAATTTTTCAATTAAACTTTTTTTGTTTGAGAAACTTCTACCAGCTGTACAAATCACAAAGTAAGCAATATTAACTTAATTAACATTATTTTCCAGAGAAAATGCAAAGATGGGATTATTTACTGTTTGTGTTGCATTTTTTTTTAGCTAAGACACAGAATCATGTACAAAAATTCTGTTGAGAATAAATTTCATTGTAATACAGAACCCAGCCAGTAGCATATGGGTAATATAAGATGATGAAACTAACCATAACAGTGTTAGGTGTTGAGTAGCTCAGAATAATTATTTACTAGTGTATTAAATATATATTTATTCTAGGTGATGGATTATTAAATTTATTTTCCCATTCATCTTTAAATATTTTAACCACTTATTTTCAAGGTAAATTCATTGTATTTACTCTGTGGATGCCAGGAGACATTTCCTTCAAATCTTTGATTCAGTCTCTGATCCATTGTGTAAAGCCTGGATTTTCTTTATTTTAATGAAGAATCAATAAAACCAGTACTGCCATATATTAACTTCAGAAGGACTGTAGTACTGATGCCATGAGAGTGCTTACTTTTAAGATATCGCTCTTTCTTCTCCCAACCCCCCACTCCACCCCAAGCTGGGCAACCTGTATGTGTGTATGTGTGTGTGTTTTATATATATATAAAAAAATTCCCCTCTCACCCCTATGGGTGGTATGTGTCTTCCTCAACCTTGGGTCCTCTACCAGAGGCCTGGGAGTTTGAGGGTTCTGCGCAGTATCTTAGCTGTTCCTAGCACTGCACTCTTCTGGACAGAGAGATCTGATGTTGTTCTGGATCTGTTGACACTCACCAGCTAGGATCACAGCCCCGAGTGCTCCTACAGCCACTGGGACCACTTTGGCCTCACTGTTCCACATCCTCTCTATTCCTCTTCTCAGCGCCCCTGGTACTTTCTCAGCCTTCATATTCTTCTTCCTGATTTGCTGTCACCTTGCATGCTATATCTTACCACCGCGTTTCTAGTCCTTGTTCTATATACACACATGATCTGGTTGAATTGGCCAGTACTAGCCTGTCCTTCTGGATTGGGAAGTCCACAGCAATCTTACCACTGCTGTTTCCACAACCTTCTATGGAATCTCCCATCTGGTCTTGGAGGGCTGCCCATATCTGTGCAGATGTTCCTGTACACATGCAGCCACTTGGTTGTGCCGTTAAGTGTAGCTGTTCCGCCTGCATCTTACATCCTGCCACTGTGTTGACTGTCTCTGAGGCTCTCTGCACAGTCTGCACTTGGGTCCTCTCTAGTGTGGTAGACCCTGTCATAAATAGATAGGTAAGGTAAGGTGTTAAGTTTCTTTTACCTGAAGGGTAACGAAACACTTGACAGGACAATCAAGAACTGGATGTTTAAAGTCAGGGCGGTGATTTGTATACTCAGGTCTTTTTGTTTTCTCGCTGTGAGTAAACAAGGTTTCTCCATAACTCTTCTTATTTCAAATATTATACCAAAGTCTATGAGTAAAAGGAACCCAAAGCAATTCGGCTATGAGGAGCTTGGGTTGTCGAATAGATGTGGATGGCGGTCTTTTGTGTTTTCTCGCTGTGAGTTAACAAGCTTCCTCCTAACTGCATCTTATCTCCAAGTGTCCTCTACACATCTGTGAGTACAAAGGAACCCAGCATTTGGCTATGAGACTTTGGGTTTGTATTTAGTGTATGTGGATGTTTTGGACTGGTTTAATCGGCTATCTTTTAATCAGACTGTTTCTTCATATTTTCTATAAGCAAGAGCCTGTATTGATTTCTTAATGCAAGATTTGTTTTATATTTTTCTTTTTTATTAAACTTTTCTTTTAAAACGTGTGAAGTTTCTTTCCTAGTGAGGCAGAGGGGGAGGGAAAAGCCAAACTCTCTGTCTTGCCTTCCTAATTGTCCAGGGCGGGAAAGGCATAGGACAAGGAGGGGAATTTTTGTGTGAGCTGACTAGGTAAATACCTAGCTCGGGACTAGATTGCTCTCCGGTTGATTCAAGGAGTGAAGCGTAGCATTGCACCGGCTAACCCAGGAAAGGGGGAGCTGGAGAGGAGGAGAGAAGACCCAGGGTCTGGGTCTTGGGGGTTCCCAAAGAAGGGTTGGGACACCAAGGAAAAAGAGCAGGATCGGCCCTATAATTCCGGACCTGGTCGCAAAATATCCAAGCTGGTATGAGCTTGGGGGAGTTCAGGTAAGCCCCAAATTTAGGACGCAAAAGTCAGGTTTGGACAGGTCCAGATTGGGGACTCTAAAGTCCAGTCTGGACTGGAGGCTAGGATTTCCACAGACCCTGCTCAATGGATCTGGTGCTCAGTGCTTTCTGTGCTGCTATGATCAGTGCCTCAGTGCTGTCTTTTAGTCCAGCCCTTTCCAGCCACTGGTAGGATTTCCCAATGTCAGCCACCTCAGCTATCTGTCGATGGTACATCCCATGCAGGGTCTTGTCTTGCCATGGCACTTCTTCTTCTGCTTGGTCTATATATATTAGAGCTGTCGATTAATCGTTGTTCACTCATGCAATTAACTCAAAAACAATCGTGATTTAAAATTTAATCACAATTTATCAGTTTTAAGCACACTGTTAAACAATAGAATACCAATTGAAATGTATTAAATATTTTTGATGTTTTTCTACATTTTCAAATATATTGATTTCAGTTACAACACAGAATATAAAGTGTACAGTGGTCACTTTATATTATTATTTTAATTGCAAATATTTGCACTATAAAAAGAATAAGCAAAAGCAAAAGTATTTTGCAATTCACCTCATAGAAGTACTGTAGTGTAATCTCTTTATTGTGAAAGGGCAATTTACAAATGTAGATTTTTGTGTTACATAACTGCACTGAAAAACAAAACAATGTAAAACTTCAGAGTCTTCCAGTACACTCAGTCCTACTTGTTCAGCCAATTGCTAAAACAAGCAAGTTTGTTTACATTTACGGGAGATAATGCTGCCGGGTTCTTAATTACAATGTCACCTGAAAGTGAGAACAGGCATTCCCATGGCACTTTTGTAGCTGGCATTGCAAGGTATTTACGTGCCAGATATGCTGAACATTCATGTGCCCCTTCATGCTCTGGCCACCATTCCAGAGGACATGCTTCCATGCTGATGACACTCATTAAAGAATAATGCTTTAATTAAATTTGTGACTGAACTCCTTGCGGGAGAGTTGTATGTCTCCTGCTCTGTGTTTAACCTGCATCCTGCCATATATTTCATGTTATAACAGTCTCAGATGATGACCCAGCACATTGTTAGTTTTAAGAACATTTTAACTGCAGAATTGACAAAATCCAAAGAAGATACCAATGTGAGATTTCTAAAGATAGCTACAGCACTCGACCCAGGGTTTTAAGAATCTGAAGTACCATCCAAAATCTGAGATGAACGAAGCATAGAGTATGCTTTTAGAAGTCTTAAAAGAGCAACACTCCGATGCGGAAACTACAGAACTCGAACCACCAAAAAAGAAAATCAGCCATCTGCTGATGAAAATGAACATGCGTCAGTCTGCACTGCTTTGGATTGTTATCGAGCAGAACCTGTTACAGCATGGACACGTCCTCTGGAATGGCTGTTGAAGCATGAAGGGACATATGAATCTTTAGTGCATCTGGCACATAAATATCTTGCAACACGGCTACAACAATGCCATGTGAACACCTGTTCTAACTTTCAGGTGACATTGTAAACAGGAAGCAGGCAGCATTATCTCCTGCACATGTAGACAAACTTGTTTGTCTGAGTGATTGGCTGAACCAGAAGTAGGACTGAGTGGACTTGTAGTCTCTAAAGTTTTACATTGTTTTATTTTTGAATGCAGTTATTTTTTGTGCATAATTCTACATTTGTAAGTTCAACTTTCATGATAAAGAGATTGAACTCCAGTATTTATATTAAGTGAATTGAAAAATACTATTTCTTTTATTTTTACGGTGCAAATATTTATAATAAAAAATAAATAGAAAGTGAGCACTGTGCACTTTGTATTCTGTGTTGAAATTGAAATCAATGTATTTGAAAATGTGAAAAACATCCAAAATAGTTAAATAAATGGTATTCTATTATTGTTTAACAGCATGATTATTTGCATGATTAATCATGATTTTTTTTAATTTCACGATTAATCATGATTATTTTTTTAATCACTTGACAGCCCTAATATCTCTGTGTATCTCTGTCTCGCTCTGTATGTGTGTGTGTGTGTGTGTGTATATATATGCAATAGAGCATCAAAGTTAAAAATCAGAGGAGGAGAGTCAGGCAAACAGCAATATTGGTGAGGAATACCAACATGAGTTGAGGTGGCAAAACCTGAAACAGGAATAGGAAGGGTTTGGGTAAAAAAAAAAAAAGGGTGGGGAGGATGAGAATACAGAAAATTAAAAGTGAAGGAGTCCTGGAGTATGAGAGAATGGGGGCGGAGGACAGAGAGGAGAGAAGACTGGAGTTGTTAGAGTGATTTGTTTTGAGACTCTGGTCAAGTTACTTATTGTGAGTAAACTAACCAATTAATGATTATTTTTTTCTATTTTCAGATGATTTGCAAACCATTTTAATCTTGGCAAATTAAATTAAAATTTGCCAGATAGTTTAGATGACAGGTTCTAGGTATATGGGTTGTTTCCAGACTGTTCACTTTGACTGCAGATGGTCATTATTCATTGTGTGAGAATGGCTACCTAAATCACACTATTTTCGTTGGATGAATGGAGCAAATGGTGAATATCAAATAACAAAATAAATAAAAGGGGACATGAACATAATTGAACCAACCAGCTGTTTGAAACTGTATTTCTGCAACATTCAGTATATATCTTAGATCAGCTGCTACAAATCAGCATAATTCCATTGACTACAGTGGAGCTACACTCATTTAATTCATCCAAGAATCAGAATGTTTCCCTATTCCACCTAGCTCAAGCACCATATATATACTTCATTTTGAGCAGAAAAAATGGGTTAGGGCTAGTAGACCTCATTTAAAAAAAAAAAAAAGACATATTTTCTCAGCATGTGTCCCAAATTGACTTCTGCTCCTTTGCCCCAGTTTCTTAAGCATGGGAGTCAATCGAATGCTTGTTGTCGCAGCTGATCTCTTTGCCAGATATGAACTTTAGGGCCAAATGTCAGGGAACTCACAAACTAGCGATGGCTTGATCAGCAGAGTTTAAAACTCTGATGAACCGCTTATTGCCCCTATAAAATGATGACTGTGGTGACAGTCTATATTTTTGCATATACTAAGAACACAAGCATACGGACTTGACTGACGTAAAACATTTAAAAAGGAGTACTGTGATCTCTGTCGTCTTTAAATTTCATAATATAAACTGTTCATAAGAGGCTTTGTCCTTTAATCCTCACTGATTTTCAGACAATTTGTTGTCTTACAATTAAGTGCAGATGGTTTGGAACTGTAACGCAGATAAACAAAGATGCTTAGGACTGTTCCAATTTCCGGGCTGGATTTTAACAATAATCCAAGTCTAAAACATAAGAAATCTGTTTTTATCTGATTTTAATGCTCTTTTACTGTAATCACTGAAATATGTCAGCTATCTGTCTGTAAAATAATACCCATTATAATATTTAGTGAAGGAATAAATCTAAGAAGACTGTGCAGAAATATACAGTTCTTCACCCTATTATGTCATGTGACATATAACAGTAGACAATTCAACCATGCTAAAAATGACATGTAGTGCAAGTCAGATTTGGCATTGACAAGGAGATAGCACTGTCATGAAATATCTGTGAAACAAAATTCCCTTATTTAATACACAAAGAAAATAAAATCACTGACTCCAAAATGGCTCAGATACCGAACTGCTTTTATAAAAATCTGATTTTCTTTTGTTAAAGACACAAATAGAGATGGAGAAGTTTGAAAGTCCTTGTAACACATGAATTGATAGAAACCAGGGAAGAGACTGACTGATAAATTTGAGTACATCATCTGCAATGGGTCCCTGTGATAAGCATTCTTGGATGTTAAGGGGATTAGCTAAGTGACAACTCTCCAATAACCATATTCGTATTGGGTCACACCTTGCTCCACAAGTAGTCATACTGAAGAAAATGGGTCTCTTCATGGAGCAAGATGCTATTCAGTGTAAGAGTGACAGAATCTAGCCCTTTTGGAAATAATGTTGCTTATTTTTGAAAAGTCATGGAGAATTGGGCTGGCGAAATCTTACTGACCTTCAAAAAAGGAGAACCATTTTAGCAATTAACACAGAGTAGGGTAACTTCAATTCCTTGTAAAATGATGGGAAAAATACAAAGAATATAAAACATAAACCATAAAGGACATCTGAGTCATTATCAGTATGGGTTTATAAACCTGACAACCTTGACTGCTTTTGATTGTATCGCTACAGTATCAGTCCCTGATCTGGAGCTAATTGCAGGATCAGGGCTTTGGTGTCTGATGCAAAGTCAGCAAATAGATTTCAGTAAAATGTTTGGTAAATAATCTGACAATCTTACTTGAAAAAAATCATTTTGACTTGGCTATCAGTGCTGTCATGTGAAGCATAGAAATTAGAGACAGAAGGAAGTTAGTGGATCATCCCTCCTGCTGGTGCTAGATTATTTCAGTGGAAGATGAACTAGTGCTGTGTTCTGGTTAGGTTTATGGAGCCAGACCCTCAAGTGGTGTAACTTAATGTAGCTCTGTTGACATCTATGCAGCTACATTGATTTACACCAGCTGATAATCTGGTCCATTAATGTATGGTTGCCAAACTTTTTTTAATCTCCAACAGCATGCAAGTATTGTTGGTGCTTGATGTAAATTCCATAAACTGTTTAAAGAGGGTGATTTAATAATTCAATATGCACTTTCCCAGCTCCTATATCTATTCACTACTTTGAGGAGGGGCAGGAAATTAACTGCTGTCTACCTATTTCTGCCCCTTAGGGACTTAATGCTTGTAATGGAGAACACTCCTGCTCTCTCTGCCTCTTCCTCTAAAGGTTGAGCTTGAAGGGGAAGAAAAGGAGATGACCACTACCAGTAACTGGGGGAGCTGGAGTCCCCCAGTTGCGAGCAGCTACTGCTTCTGGAGTGACCTGGCTGCATCTTTGTGCAGTGCTGCTCGCTGCTGGTTCCTTTCTTTGTTGTGCTGCAGCTGCGACTGGATCCTGGAAGCAATCCAAGCCCAAGCTGTTTATAGAGGACAGCTCTTCCCCAGTTCTCACCCTTGTTTTATTATAGCAGCTGGGCACTGTCCTTCCCTTCTGGCGGGCTTCCTTTCTCTGCTTCGCTTGCTCTTGCTAGCAGTGGCAGCATCCATCCCCACCCCCTCAGCCACCTCCACACACAGCTGGAGAAATTTGGCTTCCCCTCCCTGATCATTACAGTAATTATCTGCCCTCACTTTTGTCCCCACAAGCAGACATTACGTCTACACTGAATTTTTAGCACTGGTCCTAACTTTGTCCTGCACCTGTTCAGTTGCAGGGGAAAGAGTGCTAATGTAGGTAGGGTGCAATACTGCTGTCTAGCCCTGATCGGGCCAACTGTGGGGAAATGCTGCTGTAAATAAGGCCTCATGGGAAGTTTATGATCACTCTGTAGCATCCCAGGAAGACTTCAGGTAGGATACCGCTTGGTTAGTGCCTGTCTGCTTTCATCTCCGCTCTCACCAACAAGTAATTCCCAGGTCCTAGCTTGAATTAGGAAGTGGAAGCAGGGATGGGAAAATGCAACACTGAATTCACATTTAACTATTAGTAAAACATCATTTTAAAACAAATTTTATTAGTTTATTA
This sequence comes from Chelonoidis abingdonii, assembly GCF_003597395.2. NCBI lineage: Eukaryota > Metazoa > Chordata > Testudines > Testudinidae > Chelonoidis > Chelonoidis abingdonii. The sequence goes on along the minus strand of NC_133769.1, from coordinate 207,712,268 downwards.
CCCAAGAGCCCCCAACTCTGTGTATGTGTAATTTCTCCAGACGATGCTGTCCACTCTTTAACAGTTCCAAACTATGGGGCTTTCACCAGTTCCTAAAAATATTATTACACTATCTAATAAATCTCACTATCAAAAAGTTACCCCCCTCTCTACTTGGTCTTAAATTTCTATCTTTTAGTTTTATCCAGTTGTCCATCCTACTTTGTACCACCCTAGATACATATGGATTGCAGTCTGGCCAAAAGAGATAATGATGGGCAGCTTCAGAGACATGTGTTAGATCCCATTTAATTGAACATCTTCACTACTTATCTGGAAGTGGGGATTAATTAACTGCACATTAATGAAATTCTCAGATTATATTAAATTAGGAGCTGTTACAAATATCACTGAGGACAAACATTAATGTATAGAGACCTAGATAGGTTTAAATATGGTATAAGCATTAAAAAAAATAAAATGAGTTTCAGCTGGGAAGAATACACACGAATACATGGGCAGGGGGAGAGGGAGAGGAAGGTGAATTTGAAGCAAATATTCATTGGAAGAGTGGAATCCAGCCAAGACAGACTTTGGGGTAATAAAGGAAGTTGGCAATAAAAATACATGCAAGCTTGCAATAAAATGTGGGGACAGGAAAGCAGTTTTGGGACTGTGTGTGCAGAAGCTGCATATCGTAGAGCAGGGAGATGATAGTTGACCCTGTCAAAGGATGCACCTGAAATATTTTGTTCATTTCTGGCACCTCACTACTCAAAAGATGTAGGTGAAAGTGGAGGGATTTCTCATATTTTGTGCTGGCAGCAGAATATCCATTAACTTGTCTTGTTCTAAGTCCATTGTCGAACCAGCAAAGAATCGTCTCAGGTTGCTAAATAGATTCTACACTAGTCCCTTTTATTCTCCTATATTCATCCAGTCCCCAAATGGTGCTCTGCTTCATGTGTGTGCAAGCTATGACATAGTGGCCTACTCTTGACATGTCAGAATGGCCACAAATCTCACTGCATTCAGAACCAAATATAAAGCTCACTTGTTTGATTTAGCTTTCCCACAGTAACCCCACCTGCATTTGTTGGCGGGGCTAAGGAAAGAAGCTGATGATACCTGTCTTTAAAAAAAAGAAAAAAAAAGAAAAGAGATAGTTATGTTTATAGTAAAGAATATGGTATAAAATAGTCTTGGTGATGAGAAGAGGCTAGTTTGCATTCAGATATTATTGACACCATATGGGATACAGTAACTGTTTCGAGAACATGTCTGTTTTTGATTTCTCTACAGCTTCTCTTATAAATACAAATAATAGAAAATCAAAAAGAAGAAAATTAAAATTGTAGCAAAATGTTGCTGGAGGACTGCCACCATAATAACCCACCATACATAATTCATGCCAGGCCCACAGCTTCAAAACCTTGGATCTCTGCTTTCTTCTGAAATATGCATTTAAAGTGAGCTCCCTCACTTTTGCAAAGTTGAAACACAATCAAAATAATTTCCCACTTCCCCACTCAAATGAAAATGACTTGGAAGCTATGACCTGGAATTTTCTGTTTTGTAATGTTGAGGGGGAAGAGGCTATGCTTGTCGAATGTAAGGTTTCCCTTTTTTCGAAGCTCTTACAAAACCTTCATTAATTCAGCATAGTTTGGATATACCTCAGGTGCTTTCTCTGCTTTAAGAACAGAGTGCTTGTTGAGTCTGAATTTCATTTCTGAAGCCAGTCACAAATCTCAGACATGCATGATAAATATGCACAATATCATCTCCAATGGCTGCTGAATAGAATGATATAAAATACAGCTAGTCAAGAGACCTTCCAGGACATTATGTTGTGGTTTCCATGGAGTCAGGAAAGTTTGAACACAAAAAATGGTGTTTTTCTCTGTTAGCAGAGAAGTATGTTGAAACAGACCCATAATACTGTATCTTATTCTAACCTTTATTTATAATTATGTACACTGTTTGTTGGGAGTATTAGACAGTGAAAGGAAGGTTCATGTAATTCCACTTCAAAACACTAGCCACGGACTCTCACCTAATCTCTAGTCCGATGTCCTGTTTCCCCACCCCGTTTCTCTTAGTGTACCAACTGGTACTTGTGTGACAGATTTATATTACCAGTCTGCCTGGGGCTTCAGGTGATCAGGCTGAGGCTGCAGGATCTTTAGGGCAGGAGATGAAGGAGCACACCAAGTGACTACGTTTAAAGCTTTATTGACCAAATAACAGTGGTGCGTGCTGGGTACACCCCATGTCACTCAGAGGGAGGAAGAAAGCGTTAGTGCCTGAGCCCGAACCCACTTTCATACTTACACACACAGAACCCAAGGCTGGCCAACCCTGGGTGTAATGTAAGAAGCGGGGAGGGAGGGGAGACGAGAGTTCTGCCCTGTGCAGAGGTCGTCTAGGGTCCTTTGTAAATCTCTGACTTGCTTCAGTTCTCAGGAGGGTTTTAAGCCCTGGGTTCTTCCAGGAGCATTTTCATCCACGGACCCTCATCCCCTGTGCTCTTGGCACCAGTCCGAACCAGCCTTCTGCGGCTCCCTTAGTTTCCCCAAAACACACCAGTTTCAGGGTCACAAGACTGTTGTTTTTCCACTCATTGACCTTCGCAATCCTACTAGTTTTGCAACTCCTTCAGTTCCGTCTGGCTCAGTTCTCCTTTCTCATGGCTCGCTGGGGTTGAGCTACAGGCTTCTGGCTGTATGGCAGCAAGGAGCTTGTTTGTGTGCACTGGCCTTGGGCTGCAGTTTCATTCCTTATCTTTGGGCCTAGCTAGATCATCGAGTCAACCTGTTCCTTTCTCCCTTCCTCCCCCTTTGGCCTCTTGTAACATGTAAAGGAATCTTCCACTCCACACTCACACCTTCAGCCCTTCCCAAGATACTTTCCAATGCATATAAAGGTGTTAGCAATATACAACACTGGTGCTGACCCTGGGGACCCCATGGGGGACATTTTATTGTGACACTTGGCAACTTCATCTCTTGATTTTTGTGCTAAATATTTCTTGTACTTGGCCATGTGTTTCTGGGGGATAGGTAAATGGATCATCCCTTCTGTCTATAGCTGCTTTGTATCAACCAAATAATCCACTCACATTTGACCACTTCCTTCTTAAACACTAGGGTGTCAGTTTCTGTTTTTACTGGCCCATTCAGCTTGCTAGAACCTTTGTCCTAACTAGAGGTGGATGACATTTTCAGCTAAAATTTTTTTTGATGAAAAATGCAGATTCAAAAGCACCACAGCCTTTCACGAATTTTTCAGTTTTGCCAAATTGTCTTGAAAAGCAAATGAAAACTTCCCAAAAGAATCAAAACACTTCATTTAGACTTTTTCAAAATTAAACACTTTGATTTTTGGAGGGAGGGTTGGAGTGTCAAAATGATTTTTTTTTTGTTCTGGAATTTTCAGCAATTTCCTTTTCTGAAAAAATGTGAAAACATATAACTCTCAATCTAAATGAAACATGTTGTTTTCGGACAAATGAAACACTTAATTCAACCTGAAACAAAGGGAGGCTTATTTTATTTTTCAGATTTCTGAAAATTATCAAGCCAAAATGAACAGAAACAGGTCTTTTTTTCCCCCTGAAAGTGTCCGTGCACCAAAAAATCTGTTGCTCACAGAGCTGTAATCCTCACCAATTAACTCAACTTGTTACTGAAATGGGGATATTTGTTTGGATACTTACTTTGGGTTCCCAACTCAGATATCTATTTCAAGGGAGTAATTAATTTCATAGTAGTACCACTCTGTGTAAATAGATCTTGGTCTGAGATTGTTCTGGGCCAAAAGATATGGAGGATTTTCCTGAGATAGGTTGTATGGAATGAAGAGGACCTGAGCACTATCATTGCCAGGAGGCATTGGAGATGGATTGGCCATGTGCTTCAGATGGAAACTGATTCCATCATCAGAGTGGCAATAAGATGAACACTTGAAGGCAAGTGAAAACAATGCCACCCAAAAGCAACATGGTAAAGAGCTGTGGAAACCGAGCTGAAAAACTGTGGCACAACTGGGGAACAATTGAAAGACTTGCCAGAAACAGACAGGAGTGGAAGGAGCTTCATTACTGCCCTAAACACCAGAGGCATAATAGGAACATGATGATGATGACTACTCTATCACAGATCTTTCAAGGCAAGGGAGGGAAAAATGAGAAGATACCATGGAGGAGTGTTTCTGCTTTCAGAGGCTGACTATAGTTGTTGGATCTGCGTATCTAGGTGAAATAAAACTGGATATGAGGGATTCTCCTTTCAGTGATTTACTTCTGCCCAGAGGTAATGACATGTTGAGGATAATAAACAGCAAAGGAATAATGATTAGGGCTGTCAATTAATCGCAGTTAACTCATTGAATTAACTCAAAAAATTAATAGCGATTAAAAAATTAATCACAATTAATCGCACTTATACCAATAGAATACCAATTAAAATGTGTTACATATTTTTGGATGTTTTTCTACATTTTCAAAATTGATTTCAATTACAACACAGAATACAAAGTGCACAGTGCTCACTTTATATTATTATTTTTTATTACAAATATATGCACTGTAAAAATGATAAACAAATAGTAGTTTTCAATTCACCTCATACAAGTACTGAAGTGCAATCTCTTTATCGTGAAAGTGTAACATACAAATGCAGATTTTTTTTTTGGTTATATAACTGCACTCAAAAACAAAACAGTGTAAAACTTTAGAGCCTACAAGTCCACTCATCCTACTTATTCTGCCAATCTCTAAAACAAACAAGTTTGTTTACATTAACAGGAGATACTGCTGCCTGCTTCTTATTTACACTGTCACCTGAAAGTGAGAACAGGCATTCACATGGCACTTTTGTAGCTGGCATTGCAAGGTATTTACTTGCCAGATATGCTGAATATTAGTATGCCCCTTCATGCTTTGGACACCATTCCAGAGGACATGCTTCCATGCTGATGATGCTTGTTTAAAAAAAAATAATGTGTCAGTTAAATTTGTGACTGTACTCCCTGGGGAGAGAATTGTATGTCTCCTGCTCTGTTTTACCCGCATTCTGCATATATTTCATGTTATAGCAGTCTCGGATGATGACCCATCACATGTTCGTTTTAAAAACACTTTCACAGCAGATTTGACAAAATGCAAAGAAGGTACCAATGTGAGATTTCTAAAAATAGCTACAGCACTCGACCCAGGGTTTTAAGAATCTGAAGTGCTGTCCAAAATCTGAGAGGGGCGAGATGTGGAGCATGCTTTTAGAAGTTTTAAAAGAGCAACACTCTGATGCAGAAACTACAGAACCCACACCACCGAAAAAGAAAATCAGCCCTCTGCTAATGGCATCTGACAGATGATGAAAATGAACATGCATCAGTCCTCGCTGCTTTGGATTGTTATCCAGCAGAACCCATCATCAGCATGGATGCATGTTCCCCCTGGAATGGTGGTTGAAGTATGAAAGGGACATATGAATCTTTCATGTATCTGGCACGTAAATCTTGCAACGCCAGCTACAACATTGCCACGTGAACGCCTGTTTTCACTTTCAGGTGACATTGTAAACAAGAAGCAGGCAGCATTTCCTCCTGCAAATTGTTACCAACCTTGTTTGTCTGAGTGATTGGTTGACCAAGAAATAGAACTGCGTGGACTTGTAGGCTCTAAAGTGTTATATGGTTTTATTTTTGAATGCTGTTTTTTTAACATAATTCTACATTTAATTTCAGCTTTCATGATAAAGAGATTGCACTAGAGTATTTGTATGACGTGAATTGAAAAATACATTTTTTTTGTTTTTTCCAGTGCAAATATTTGTAATCAAAAATAAATATAAAGTCAGTACTGTACACTTTGTATTCTGTGTTGTAGTTGAAATTTATATATTTGGAAATGTAGTAAACATCTAAAAACATTTAAAATAAATGATATTCTATTGTTGTTTAACTGCGATATTAATGGCAATTGATTTTTTTAATCTCTTGACAGCCCTAATAAAGATTTCATTATCTTTCTTTTAAAATCCCTCTACCACTGTATATTAAACATGAGATTTATTACTGGGTGTTCTAAATTCAACATAGCACACTGCAAGTCAGAGGCAAATTGCAGCCTAGCTTCTGCAGTCATCAAAGTCAGGCAAGAAACAAGATACTGCATCTTTAAGAAGTGCTTATTTGGCATTTACTTATTTAGTTAAAGATCATCACCAAGCAGAAACCCCTCGGGAGGAGTAGATGGCTCATTGGGCCCCATGGGGAGGGCGGTAATTAAACTCTGAGGGCAAGCACTGATGTTAAGCTAAAAGCTCGTTTTTAAATAGTAATACACTTGCAATGTAAAGTGGTAGGCCCTCGGGTGCCTGTTGACATAGCGTTAGGAGCTGGCACTTTTTTATATAAAAGCTAAATTGAAGAAACTGTTATGAGCTCATCTGCATAAAGCAATATGATTCTGCCTGAGGGTGCAGGCAACAGAGAGTGATTAGCAAAATGTCTTTTTTCCCTACTACTCTGTTGCTCTGCTAACATGCCACTTATCACTGAGAAATCTGAGACACCATATGCCAACCTGCAGCTACAGAGACCCCCTTGCTGATTGCACATTGAAGAATTCCTCTTCAGCACATGAGGTGCTGTCAAGAGAAATTTTTGAGGACATGGGAAACACACTGGAAAGAAAAAGCTGGTGTTGCCTTCCTTATCCCTTCTCCTCATGCTGTATCAGCCCTTACCCAGTGAGAATTTTATATATTAAATAAAACACTGTTACGGGAAGAGTTCAATTGTTTTTCCCCCTGAGTGGGGTAGACTTGTTCTAGTTGTTCTCTTTACCATACAGAAGCCTAAGCTGGCTGCTTTTTATGATTTATTGAATAGTGATTTGTTACCTTGTTAATTATCTTAATTATATATTATATATAAAGATAATTAACAAGTTAAATTGCTATTTAAAACCAAAGCAAACAAAAAATATTGAAAAACCAGTTAATACTGTGACAGCAATGTAATAATCTATCACACCATTTTGTGAAACCCAATTCCTTAAAACAAAGGGAATAGATAATTGAAAATATTGAAAAACTTAATGCACATGACAATTGTGATAAAGTATAAAGAAAGGCATATTTCATCACAACAAAACAACCTTAACTCTGACCCATAATTTTGCTGTTTTGATTCATATCTGTTGTTAAATTGGAAAAGTAATTGATATTGTTTATAATTATATGTCTATGTACTTATATGGCTCTTGTAACCATGCTAACTAAGTACCTCACATTTATTAATGTCATCAAAACATCCATTTTACATATAGGAAGCTGAGATAAAGACAGCCCAAAGGACATGCTTGGTGTAATTAATTATGAGTGCATTAATTATGAAAGATTTCATCATCTGTTTATGTTGTCAGCACATTTTAAATGCAACCTGAAGAAATGTAGTTTTTAATATTTTCTAGAACTGGGTTGTTCATCTATACTTGGATTTTGGTAAATATCTCATATTTGGGATGACTTGAATTCTAGATTGTTTTATTATTTTACTGGCCTCACAAAATGCAAGAATTTTAAGACTATGATTTGATTTTCACAGAAGATGCAGTGTTGATTACCCTAGAGATTTGGATATGAAGGTTCAGAAGAAGCAGCACTATTTCACTTAACCTCTGGATTCTCATATTGTGAAATGTATCCTGTGCAGTGACATTCCTACCATTTAGACCAATGACATTCTAGTATGGAGAATACGTAGGCATGCCAACTTTTTTGTATCATAAATTATGAGGCTCCTTTCCTGAAACCTCAGCTCCGTCTTTTTTTGTGGCTCCTGTCCTAGAACAGGAGGAAAAAACTCCTTATTTGCTCAACATAAGAAAACAATGGAAACATCAAGGAACTGGGTGGATCAGCAGACTAATTATATATATGTATATATCCAGGCGACTGGATAGTGTAGTGGTTAAGAGCGCTGCCCTTTGATACATGAGACCGCCCTTTGATATGAGAGACCAGCGTTCAAATCCTGGTTGGTACCCAACTTTCCCGTAGGTGTCCTTGGGCAAAAGACCCCCTAACGCTTCACCTGCCTACCTCAAATATGAGAGTAACACGAACTAGGAGAGTCATGCCGGCTCAGGCGTCGCCCGGATTAACAAGGTCTGCACCAGATGTTGAGGAACCAGGACAATCTGACGATAAGTGGGCTACTGGAACAAACCATTCATGGACGAGACAAGAGAACCTGGAATTGATGGAATGCTACTACAACAGTAGACCTAATGAGAGGGGATATATGAAACGTATGAGGGGACTATGGATGGACAAAAGACCTACATCCACACTTACTGAGAAACAGCTAGTTACCCAACGCTTCAACATAGTAAAGAGGAAGCTGCTCTCACAGCTTGAGATAGACCAACTCCACATTACATCCCAGACTCAAGAAGACCTGGAAGAACAAGTGGATGTGCAGCCCACACCTGAAGCTGAAACTTCACTGCCACCCCCTCCATTGCAGAGCACAGCAGCTGATATGAGGCATAAGATCATGGAGAAACTAGCTACAGTCAATCCTCGAGACCGATTACCAAGGCTCAGTGGAGAAGTACCATCAGCTAGTATGTTAGAAGATGCCAATAGAGCCCTCATGACAATCCCTACTACCACCATAACTCAAACCAATGAACTGGTATACGCTACAGCCTCTGTAATCCTGGAGATGCTTGGCTACACGATCAAGAAGAACAACAGTATGTACCCACCCTGGAAAATGAGGTTGGAGGATAAGATCAAGGCGACTCGGAGAGAAGTTAGTCAGCTGGTGGAACTACAGAAGGGTGTAGAGATTAAGGATAAGACTCGGCTACTGAAAAAATACAAGGGCCTGACTCCATCTGAAGCCCTAGAGACTGCTAAACAAAGGCTCACAGCACTGGCTACCAGGCTAAGGAGATACACTAGAGAAGCAGAGGCCAAAAAAGTAAATGCCCTGTTCTCCAAGGAACCATCCAAGGTGTACTCCCAACTGCAGTGCAACAACACAATAACAGCAGAGCCACCAGCAGCAGAAACTGAACAGTACTGGAAGAACATATGGGAGAAAGAGAAGACTCATAACACCAGTGCAAAGTGGCTGCAGGACCTGAGAACAGAGCACAGCAATCTCCCAGAACAGAAACCAGTCACCATCACAGTAGAAGACATCCAGCAGCGGGTCAAGAACATGAAGAGCTGGACAGCACCTGGACCAGACATGATCCACACCTACTGGCTAAAGAAACTAACAGCAGTGCATGAACGCCTAGCAGCACAGATGAACCAGCTGCTAGCAGCAGGCTCCCACCCAAACTGGCTAACACAAGGAAGGACAGTGCTGATCATGAAAGACCCCTGCAAGGGAACAGAACCGTCCAACTACCGACCAATAACCTGCCTCCCCACAACATGGAAAGTCCTATCAGGCATCATAGCTGCCAAGCTACAGGACCACATGGGCCAGTACATGAGCACAGCTCAGAAGGGCATTGGGAACAACACCAGAGGCTCAAAACACCAGTTGCTCATAGATAGAGCAGTCGCCCAAGACTCAAGGTCTAGACAGACCAATCTGAGCACAGCCTGGATTGACTACAGGAAAGCCTACGACTCAATGCCGCACACGTGGATCTGTGAATGTCTGGCGCTATACAAAGTCAACAGGACACTAAGGACCTTCCTCAAGAACTCAATGGGACTATGGAAGACAACACTGGAAGTCAACTCAAGGCAGCTTGCACAAGTGGCCATCAAGTGCGGCATATACCAAGGTGATGCACTGTCCCCGCTGCTGTTCTGCATAGGCTTAAACCCCCTCAGCCAGATAATCACAAGGACTGGATACGGGTACAGGTTCAGGAGTGGAACTACCATCAGCCACCTCCTCTACATGGATGACATCAAGCTGTATGCTAAGAATGAACGAGACATCGACTCGCTAATCCACCTGACGCGGATCTACAGTGAGGATATCGGGATGTCATTCGGACTGGAGAAGTGTGGCCGGATGGTAGTGAAGAGAGGGAAGGTAGTCAAGACTGATGGGGTGGAACTACCAGCGGGCCACATAGCAGACATACAGACCAGCTACAAGTACCTTGGCATCCCGCAGTCACATGGAAACCACGATGAGGAAGCAAGGAAGACAGCAACATCCAAGTATCACCAAAGGATAAGACAGGTCCTGAAGAGCCAGCTCAGTGGGAAGAACAAGATCCACGCCATCAACGGATACGCCCTGCCGGTCATCAGATACCCTGCCGGTATAGTGAGCTGGCCAAAGGAGGACATGGAGGCTGCCGATGTGAAAACCCGGAAGCTCCTCACAATGCATGGAGGTTTCCACCCCAAGTCCAACACCCAGAGACTGTATACCAGCCGGAAAGAAGGCGGGCGGGGCTTGGTGAGCGTCAAAGCCACTGTCCTGGATGAAACCCGGAACATCCAGGAGTACATCAGTAAGATGGCCCCCAAAGATGAGCTGCTGAGAGAATGCCTGAGGCAGCAGCAGACATGGGAGGAAGACCAAGCAGAAGAAGTGCCATGGCAAGACAAGACCCTGCATGGGATGTACCATCGACAGATAGCTGAGGTGGCTGACATTGGGAAATCCTACCAGTGGCTGGAAAGGGCTGGACTAAAAGACAGCACTGAGGCACTGATCATAGCAGCACAGGAACAGGCACTGAGCACCAGATCCATTGAAGCAGGGGTCTACCACACTAGAGAGGACCCAAGGTGCAGACTGTGCAGAGAGGCCTCAGAGACAGTCCAACACATAGTGGCAGGATGTAAGATGCAGGCAGGAACAGCATACACTGAACGGCACAACCAAGTGGCTGGCATTGTGTACAGGAACATCTGCACAGCGTATGGGCTAGACCCTCCCAAGACCAGATGGGAGATTCCACAGAAGGTTGTGGAGAATAGCAGGGCTAAGATTCTGTGGGACTTCCAGATCCAGACGGACAGGCAGGTACTGGCCAATCAACCAGACATCGTGGTAATAGACAAGGAGCAGAAGACAGCGGTGGTGATAGATATAGCAGTGCCAAGTGACAGCAACATCAGGAAGAAGGAATATGAGAAGCTGGAGAAGTACCAGGGCCTGAAAGAGGAACTAGAGAGGATGTGGAAAGTGAAGGGCAAAGTGGTCCCAGTGGTGGTAGGAGCACTCGCGGCTGTGACTCCTAAGGTGGGTGAGTGGCTCCAACAGATCCCAGGAACAACATCAGAGCTTTCTGTCCAGAAGAGTGCAGTGCTAGGAACAGCTAAGATACTGCTCAGAACCCTCAAACTCCCAGGCCTCTGGTAGAGGACCCGAGGTTGAGGAAGACACATACCACCCATAGGGGTGAGAGGGGAATTTCTTTTTTATATATATATAAATATATATATAGGTCATTGGTTCAGATACAAGACTGGTAGAGAGCGAAAGCCATTTCCATCTACTAGATGTTCAATTACCTATATAAAATGCATGAATAGTTACAGCCTAATCCCTAAAGACTAGATGTCTACTGTACATCACAAAAATCAGTACAACAATGAGCATTCTTGGTGATAGTCTCAGCAGTAAGGCCAAGGACTGGAGGATGAACTGAGCTTTTACCCCTTGAGGGATTCATTAGAGTGTCTAGTTTAAAAGTAGAAACATGTGGGGCATTAGGGCAGTCTAAAGAGGATATGAAAGAGGGCGTCTTCCAAAACACAGCTGAAGCATAATGACAGGGTAGGTTTGGGAGGCTTACACTGCCTCTGTGCCCATGCTATGCCTCTTCTGGGAATACACAGAGGAGGATTTCAGTGCCCAAGACTGCCAGTTCACAAGCACTATATTTTACTTATTTCTTTATTTAGTTAAAATGGGTCCATGCCCGGGAATATGAGGCTTGAGGACTAATCAGTTTTTAGGATGTGATGCATATTTAGAACTGGCGTTAACTATGAAATGTACGGATTCAAATGGCCTGTTCTCCTGGAGTGTAACTCCATTGATTTTCACAGTTACTTCTGATTGACATCACTGCAAGAAAGAGGATGGCCAGGGTCTAAGCATTATCACATAAAGTAGACATTTGGAAGGACTTAAAAATGTTCAGCTGATGAAACCAGCGTTAATTTCCAAAAATGTTTGGTGATACAATGTGAAGTTCACCTTGCATAGCAGGGGAAAATGTTCCAGATACACAGAATGGCCTCCAGATTCTTACAAACGAGACGGCAAAGTTGTATTTGTCAACAAATTAATACAAATCTAGTGACCAGTTGGCCAGTTTGAAACATTAGGGACCATGCCTCTCCCATCTCACAAAGTTTAGAGCTTCATTAACATTTGTCTACTCTAGTTGTTCAGTCTTTCAAGTTTGAATGAGCCTAAACCAAATCACAAAATAGGGAACCTTGCCATGGAGGCTATCTGTAAAATTCAGGTGGCTCTAAACCAAAAATCAGGAACCAAAAATGTATCATGGAACCAAAAATCTGCAGCAGTTCAGGTCCATTTTTAGAACAAGGTCACAAAATCATGATCTGTTTATAACACTGAGTGTAGTTCATTGATGTTTGAACTGATTCTTTAAAACACTTCAGGTCCTCTAGGATGAAAGAGACTGGTAATAGTCTGGCAAATGTTTGCTTGAAACATCTCACCTGTTGGCAGGGTGGGTTCCCTTATGGGAGAAGGTTGAGTGCATTCTGCTGACTCATTGAATCAGGTGACTTATTACCTCAAGTGGGAAAGAGGAGGTGGGAGCATCCAGAGAGAGAGAGAGAGAGAAGCTAGGAGAGGGGTAGGCAACCTATGGCACGGGTGCCGACAGCGGCAAGCAAGCTGATTTTCAGTGGCACTCACACTGCTTGGGTCCTGGCTACCAGTCCAGGGAGCTCTGCATTTTAATTTAATTTTAAATGAAGCTTCTTAAACATTTTGAAACCTTATTTACTTTACATACAGTACTAGTTTAGTTATGTATTATAGACTTATAGAAAGAGATCTTCTAAAAACATTGAAATGTATTACTGGCGCGCAAAACCTTAAATTAGAGTGAATAAATGGAGACTCGGCACAGCAATTCTGAGAGGTTGCCGACCCCTGAGCTAGGGTATGAGCTGAAGTATCCTGAAGTAGGCATCTTGGAGCAGTCAAGCCTGGCCGAGGACCTGTGCTACACTTCATGCTGTATTATTACTAATTTCTTGAGTATACTCTAGGAAAAGGGAGTTTCTAGATGTGGATTTTCTATGTGCGGGCTTGAGAAGGGCACCCGCTCACAGTGCTGTATAAACATAAGATGTTACATTAAAAAAGTTCTACCATGAGCTGATGTTAAAAAAAAAATACTGTCTGTGTCAGAGAGAATATTTATTTCTCTTGTTCATCCCCACCCCATTCTACTTTTGCTCTTGCCGCTTTGACCATTGATTCTAATTAGCACTGAAAAGGACATTTTTGGCAAGGCTTTAAATACAGCTTTTATCTTCTCTGGTAACAGGCAGAGTTGCCTTTAATGGTATTTGACATCTAAGAGTGACTGCAACTTTTTTGGTTGTTTTTTTTCAAAAATCCTTCTTACTCCTGCAATTAATCAGGAAATCAGAGCACTTTCGTTCTCAATAAACAAATATATTGTGGACTTGACCGAGTGTATCTAATCTATCTATCTACCTCATGAATTTAAAAAGAAAACGTGAACATTGTGAGTGTTGCATTGAAACATCAAGAGTTCCTTTTATGAAAATCTACATCACATAGTCTGTTGAGCTGTTGCCTTGGTTACGTGCACCTTTTAAAATTAGTCTTTCCTTTTGGTGGTTTCAAGATATTTCCTCCAAACACCCGTTAGTTATTGACCTGTATATTACAGTTTATGTACTGTGGTAATGGGCCAAGGAGGAATAAACACTCCAACTGGGTTGCTGCAGATATTTCTTGTGCATTTAGCGACACCCAGTCTGACTTAGTATTAGTGACCATACATTTATGGAATTGCTTTAATAGTTTTCAGAAGGTCTTATGGTAACTTTAGGGAATGTGCTAATGCTGGCTAAGTATTATTGCCAGCTATTATGATATTGGCCTATAACAGGTGTCAGCAACCTATGGCATGTGTGCCAAAGATGGCACGCAAGCTGATTTTTAATGGTATGCTGCTGCCTGCTGGGGTCCCGACCGCCGGCTGCACTCAGCCTGCTGTCAAACCCAGGCCGGCAGCAGACTGAGCGGGGCTGGCGGCCAGGACCTTGTCAGGCAGCAGCGTGCTATTAAAAGTCCTGGCCAGCCCAGCCCGCTCTTCTCAGTCCCTCCCGCTGGCATTTGCACATGTTTTCCTGACCTCCGTCACTTCTGGTGGGAGGTTATGTTTCCGGGTTAGCGTGTCCATACTGTCACCTGGTGTCCGCGGAGTCTGAGCGGCCCCAGAAGCAGCTCTGCTAGCAGGGGCAGGAAGAAGGACCCAGCCCCACAGGAGTTGCAGCGTTCGTGAGGCCTGTAAGTGGGGAAGGGTCTTGGGTCCCAGCAGCACTGTGCGCCTGCCCACCCTGAGCATGGCCAGCCCCGCTCCCTGGACTCAGGCAGGCTGCGCCAGGGTTGGAGCTCCGGTGCTGGGATGAGCTTGCCTCTGTACTGGGGCAGGCCGTGTCCCACAACCCGAACCCAAGCCCGAGGGCTGCGGCTCGCTGCCTGCTGGACCCTGGGAACAGCTGGGTCACGCCCCTTTCTCCCCCTCCCCCAGGTCACTGGACCCCGCTCCCCTCCGACATTGAGGGCAGAACCCAGGAGTCCAGAGCCCTAATCTTCATCTGCCCACCCTACCCCCTCGAACAACTAGAGCCCAGCTAGAAACCCAGGAATCCAGAGTCCTCGCTTCCAGCACTCCTCCCCTGAGTGTCAGACACCAGCCCCTTCCCGGAGCCCAGGACTCCCAACTCCCACCCCGCTCCCTGCCCTACTCCCTCCCACACTCCCCAAGCCCCTGCCCTGACCCCTGCACCTCCTCACACACATCCAGCCCCCTGTCCTGACTGATGCACCTCCCTGTTACCCCAGCCCTGACTCCAGCTACCCCCTCACACACACACACCCTCCCACACCCTATTCCCTAAGTCCTGCACCCCCTCACATGCCTTCTGCCCTGACTCTTGCGCCCTCCTCACAAACCCACAACCCCCTGCCCTGACTCCTGCACCCCCACACATACCTACCCCCAACCTGAGCACAAAATGGGAGCTCCTGCACCTCCCCCTCCACATTCCCACCTGCACCCCTTGCACCAAATGGGAGCTGCCCAGTTAAGCACTCCACACCCAAACCTTCTTCCCCAACCCTGAGCCCCCTCCCTCATTCTAGCTCCTGGCCAGACCCTACACTCCAACCGCTAGCCTGCTTTTTCACCCCCAGCCCTGTGCTCAGTGCACTCCCACCCTCAACTCAGTGCAGAGAGAGAGGAAAAGAATGAGCCAGAACCAGGGAGCAGGTAGGTACCCACTGTGTGTGGCAGGGCCAGTACCCCAGACCAGCAGCGGGCTGAGCAGTAGCCGGTCCCACTTGGTCTGCTCGGCCTAAGTGAACGGAACCCCAGACCGACAGTTGGCTGAGCAGTCCAGAGGCGTAAGATCAGGATTTTAATTTAATTTTAAATGAAGCTTCTTAAACATTTTGAAAACTGTGTTTACCTTACATACAACAACAGTTTAGTTATATAATATAGACAGAGAGAGACCTTCTAAAAAACATTAAAATGTGTTACTGGCATGTGAAACCTTAAATTAGAGTGAATAAATGAAGACTCGGAACAGCACTTCTGAAAGGTTGCCAACTCCTGGCCTATATGTACTATCTTTTGGTATAGGATTTCTAAGAATGATGATAAGTTTATGGTACCCATCAGAACTAATGACTGGCTAACTACTTAACATAAACCTGCTCACTGACATCTGACTAATGACTACTCCTATTTCAAGAGATTTGTGTTCCAAACACAGTTTATCTACTTCTGTGCTACCAAAAATGTGGTTTTTTCCCCCCTCTTTTCAGTCATTTGCATTGCAATCTGCTGGAAACAAGGTAGAACAGGTTTATAAAATGTGAAAGATGGAGGGGAGTCCTCTTAAATATATTTCTTTTTATATATTGCAAAGGCCTGTATATATTTTAAAGATGTTTGGGACTGTACTTTATGCTACAGTATGGTTTCAGTAAGGAGAGAAATACACATTCTTTGGACTATTTCCTCTTACAGCTGCCTGCAGAACACCACTAAATTGCTAATAATGGTCATATTCTTGGGAGCAGTGAGGATGCTTTGCTCCTCACTGCTGGGAGAATACAGCCACATAACTGGCTATAGGAGAATCATCCCAGTGAAGGAGGATCCCACAGCAGCACAGAGCTGATGCAGGCACTCCTACATCATAATGCTTCTCTGCAGTTGGCATATAGAATGTGTTCAGAGGAAAGAGGGCATGCCAGAGACTTTTTCATACCGCTGATCTCTGCCCGCTGCATTGAGGCTTGAACCCAGCTGAATGATTCCCATTGGCTTAATCAACTTTGAATAAGGTCTTTGGACTTTTGGGGCCATTGACATCTGTTGTAACTTAGAGCAATTCTAAGGCTACTCTAACTTAACCTTGTAGACTGAGCCAACACATAGCTGGCCCATTTTCAGGAGAATGAGAAACCGGGCTATATCTCATCTTTGTATTCCCCATCTGTACACTGTACCTCATAGCCATACCCAGAGTTCTAGCTGTAAGTATTTGACAAGGTGATGGGTAGAGCTGGTCAGGAGTTCTCCAATGGAAAATGAGAATTTTCAGTTTTCCATCAGAAAAATTGAAATCACTTTGACCTGAATCAGAATATTTCCAAAATGTTTCATTTAATACCTGTTCAACAAAACATTAAATTGCATTTCCGTATCAGAGCATTTCCTTATGGGAGTTGCAATTTGGACTCCCATTCTCTCCTATGGTCTGAACTCCTTGGAGGACTACCTCTTCCATAATGAAATGTGGATTTTCCTCTGACAGAGGTACATAGTTGTAAGCCGGTGCGTTCGGGCCCCGTCCCCTCAGGTGCGACGGGGAGCCAGGGCACCTCCTTCCAGGCCGCCGGATGGCTCGCGCTCCGCTCCCGTACTCGAGGGCTGAGCAAACAGAAGTCTATAAGCCCTGGCCCTTAGACAGGGCGGGCAGCAAACAGTCCAGGCTCAGCTTAGGGGCTGAGCAAGCAAAGTCTATGGCCCAAGCCCTCAGGCAGGGCAGGGCAGCAAACAGTCAGGCTCAGCTTAGGGCCTGAGCAAGCAAAGTCTATGGCCCAAGCCCTCAGGCAGGGCGGGGCAGCAAACAGTCAGGGGCTCTGACCCCTTTGGAGCAGGGCAGAGCAACAAACAGTTCAGGGGGGCTCTGACCCTTTGGAGCAGGGCAGAGCAACAAACAGTTCAGGGGGGCTCTGACCCTTTGGACAGGGCAGAGCAACAACAGTTCAGGGGGCTCTGATCCTTTGGAGCAAGGGCAGAGCAACACAACAGTAGCTCTGGTGAAGGGGATACTGCCACCGCGTTACAGGTGGCAGGGGGAACGCAGGCCCACCACTCCTCTCGCGTCTCAGCCGGGGCCCTAGTAGTGTCTGTCGCGCGCTAAGGCGGTCAGTGGGGATCCGCACCGAAACACACTGACTGGGTGATCAGTAGGGATCGTGGCCGGTACATACGACCATAGGCTCGGGGCCCTCTGCGGCCTGACTGTGGTCAGCCACCCCTGGGCTACTTCCAATCCCCCCTTCTCCCGGTACCTGTTCTTCCTCGGTGTCCGTCGGCGGGTCCCAGACCATGGGTTCCTCGGAAACCTGGGAGGCCATAGGGTCCGGTGGCTCCTCCGGATAGCCGGCACAGGGTCGTTGCGGCTGGAGGTCCTCGGGGTACCTGGCGCGGGGCAGGTCGGTCCAACGCTCCTCGGGATAGTGGGCCCGGGGCAGTTCCCGTCAGCGCTCCTCTGGGTAGTGGGCCTGAGGTAGGCTGGGCCGACCGGGAGCTCGGGCCTCTATGTCCGTCTTCCTCGGCGGTCAGCGCTGAACTGAGCTCTGAGCCCCGGCTCTTATACTTCCTGTCCCGCCCCTTGACTTCCAGGGGGGCGGGAACAGGCGGTAGTGGCTCCGCCCACGGGGGTGCCTGCTCTGGCTCGTTCCCCTCAGGTGCGACGGGAAGCCAGGGCGCCTCCTTACAATAGTGCATTCTGGTGATGTAGTCTGGACAAGAAGCCTGGCCCATAGAGGATGATGCGGGGCATCAGGCTCCTGTACTACAACTCCATGGGGCAATGCACCGCTATGGAAAAAAGCAGTTTAAGATAGAACTGACTCAGAATGAAGTGTTTTGAGTCAATTAAATTAACCAAAATGAAACATATCAATTTTGGGAATGTTGAAATGTTTCATTTTGATCAAAAATATTGAAACGAAATGTTCTGACATTTCCAAAATAACATATTTTGAAATTCCTGTTCTGTGGAGAAAAAAGCCAAAATTTCAAATTTTGTACCAATTTGGGACAAAAAAAAAAACCCACCCCAAAATGAAAACCCATTGAAATGTTGGAATGTCTTACAGGGTGGAAATTTCAAATTTTGCTTGACTCTAATGGTATGTTATTTATTTGGGGATTTTTTGGGTAAACAGTATGGTACATCAGGAGTTCTATGTCTGATGCATGTAAAACTTGTTAACTAATAACTGACATTATATGCATAACTGTTCAGATACCCTGTACTGAGCTAAAAGTATAGGCCTAAATGCAACTCATGGAGTTGATATGAACTACTTTCCCTTTGAAAGGTAATTAGTGTGCCTCCACAACCAATGTGAAAAGAACTGTTTTGCCTTACAGGCTTTTATGGTTTTCTTGGGGAGTGAAAGAAACATAATAATCAGCATTTGCCAAGTGAGACATTCTTTTTATTCTAGAGAGAGATTCTGGGCTGGAGTGAACATTCCATTCCATGGTGTCTAAAATCTACAGCAGTTAATGTTAACTAAGATGTTTCTAATGGATAATTGGTTACTACTTGTGGGAACAACATAATTATCTGTTTCCATAGAATATTCTGAAGCTTAAAGATTTAAAACAAGGATTTTGGGTTAATACTGCAACTAAGGATGAATTTCACCTCAAAGGACCCTTACATATCTTTAAGTTAAGCCTTTAGCCCTCACCCAAAGTCTAATAAAATTAGTAGAAAGTCTCCAATTGATTTCAGTAGGGTTTGGATCATTAACCTTGAGTCACCATTCTGCACTGGAGTGCCTACTGGATGATGTAGCTGCACATCACCCCATGCTCCCAAAACAGAGAATAAATATTCTATCTAATCCTTAGGCAGTAAGGGACAAATTTTCAAACAGGTGCCTAATTTCTTCCTGTGAAATCTTTTTACAGCAATGTTTTATAAGCACAACATAGACCCCTATGTTTGAATATTTGGTTCAGTGTGAGCCTTAGATTCATTCTACCTCATAAACAACAAGGAGTCTGGTGGCACCTAAAAGACTAACAGATTTATTTGGGCATAAGCTTTCACGGGTAAAAAACCGCACTTCTTCAGATGTATGGAGTGGAAGTTACAGATGCAGGCATTATATAATGACACATGAAGAGAAGGGAGTTACCTCACAAGTGAAGAACCAGTGTTGACAGGACCAATTTGATCAGAGTGGATGTAGTCCACTCCCAACAAGAGATGAGGAAGTGTCAATTCTAGGAAAGGCAAAGCTGCTTCTGTAATGAGCCAGCCACTCCCAGTGCCTATTCAAGCCCAAATTAATGGTGTTAAATTTACAAATGAATTTTAGTTCTGCTGTTTCTCTTTGAAGTCTGTTTCTGAAGTGTTTTGGTTCAAGAATAGTTACTTCTAAATCTGTTGTAGAATATCCAGGGAGGTTAAGTGTTCACCTACTGGCTTTTGTATGTTACCATTCCTGATGTTCAATTTGTGTCCATTTATTCTTTTACATAGGGACTGTCCGGTTTGGCCAGTGTACATGGCAGCAGGCATGGCTGGCACATGATGGACTACCTCATATGTATTAAACATTTCTTTTCAAGGGTTAGCTCCTTCTAACAAGGCTTACCACTTCAAAAGAAAAAAGCAGCAAAACTAAAAAGCATAAATAAGTATATTTTCACTGTCTAGCACCATTCTTAAAATGAAATATTTTATTCAGCAGAAAGATAATGAAGGAAGAGAATCTTACTGCTTTGAAGAACCAAGATATCTATTTTTTAACCCCAAGAAGACAGCATTTTTACTTGTTTTTTGTAGCTACAGTTAAGTGTCATTTCCTTCTGTCACCACTGAGTCTCTTCTCCCCTGCTGTTGGAAACTCTCCGTTATTAAACCCACAAGACCATTTGATCCAAGGTTGTATTAATAATAAAGAGTAAACACTGGCTGATGAAGAGGTCTTCTTAATTGCAAAACGCCTTTGAAATGCACCATCAGTCTGTTGAGTTTTTAGATATTTCTTTTGAGGAACAAAGAATTTTTCTGACCACTCTCCTTGTTAAGTTTTCATGGTTTCCTTGACAGAATCAGCTTTCTGTGTGGCCCCAAGTGTATTAATTATATTAAATAGCACAAAGAGTCTCTAGACTTATAGTTATAAAAAGCTGAAAAATGTGGACAAATATCAAGCTTTAAAAAGAATATAAGCACATCATAAATATTGCATATTAACGAAGGAATAGTAATGAGAATTACAGAACTTTTTAAATTGAAATAGTTACAAGGAACAATTAAATACCAGGAAGTACAGCCTATTTGACCCACAAATTAGAAACTATATGTGGGGAGGGGACCCCATCAATGATTTTAAAGAAAAGAGTTAAAGTTCAGCTAGAATGATAAAACTATAATGTATCTCAGATGGGAATAAAGTGAGAAGCAAACATAAATATCTTTGCCAGGAATAAATTGTATTTTCTGTGGAGGTACAAGATGAAAGAATTATAGATTTGCAATCTGCTCTATATATACTAATGTAAAATATAAGATAAAATGAAAATGCTACTGGACAAAAAAATCTTCCTGATCAAGTAGAAAGATTCTGATAATACATAACCCCAAGAGATAGTGAATTCTTAGCATTATCTAATATGCAAGACTTCTATTGGGCAGCATACAGATGAGGGCCTCAACTGACTTGAAATTACACAATGACAAAATATGGTTTCTAGTGGAATAGAAATTACTCTCAGAAGTTACACTAAAGGATATAGTGTGAAATGCTAGCCACATTAAAGTCAATGAAAAAACTTCCATCAACTTTGATGGAGCTAGGATTTCATCCATAGACTAATTTCCACTCAGTTGTATCAGTTTTACATCAGTGTAATTTACTTCTTTTTAATGATATTCCACTATCTAGAGCAGGTGTTAAATAATATACCAAGAATCAGATCCTCTGCCAAATCAACATAACTACAGTATGTTTTCCAAAGGGGAAACGTTTTATTTTCTTAAATGTAAATAGATTCCTTTTAGTAATACACTCTTCCGTACGATCCAAAGGCCCTGTGTTCCAAATATATTCAATACCAGTGGAGGCTAGAGAAAAAAACAAAGAGAAACTTAAGTAGTAATAAGTAATGGAGCACAGACTGAAAATATCTTCTCCTCTTCTTTTTCTTCTGGTACTACATCCACTGATCTTTCAGAAAAGTAAGATAGGGTGGCATGTAGTTGCCTGTTTATTTAGTGTTGCTCATGGGGAGCATGGAATATCTGTTTCATTGCTTGAACTGTCTTCGTACTAGTTTCTGGGAGCAGTTTAATGTGTTGAAAGGTTGCTTAAAACTTTCCATTATTTAAAAATAAATAAATAATTCAAAACGTGTTTGAAATCTGTAATGCCTCCATAATTTGCAGCAAGGACTTGAAATTTGGCAAGTGGATAATCCTGAGGTGAGAGAGGTGCATTGTGCTGAAAATCCGTTCAGAATTGGCAGTTATAACTTGTTCAAAAATCCCCACTTGCCTTCTGTGTTCTGCTCTATAGTGCTCACTAGAGGCTTGCTGCAAAGAAAAAAATATGAACAATGCATGTGCCGCAGCCAGCATGCTCACCGACAGCATGCTCTCAGGCATCTCTCTGCATATATCTAAAGCAGCCCGATGGAATCATAGATGCAACCACTGTGCATGTGTGGATGTGGTGGAGATGGAAAAATTGGGTTGGGGGGGCTAAGACGTTCCCTGCTCCAAAACTATTTTTCCTAGTCAGTGATGCCCATGGCCAACCAACACTGCCTGCCTCAAGTCTGGGGATTTAAAAAATAGACTTCCCCTAGAATCATAGGGTTAGAAAGGACTACAAGGTACAATGTAGCCTCCTGTTGCTGCTTCTCTCCATTCAATGCATTCTATCTCCTCCCCACCCTGGCTATGGTGGGTGTCACGTCTGTGTCCAATGGACAGCAGAGTGTGCAGGGAGAGGAAGAGACACAGATACTGCAGCACTCCCTCTTCCTGTGTGGCAACTGACTTCCGCTCCCAGCACTGGAGAAAGCTTGTGGTAGGGGAAATGAGAGAGAGAATGTATGAAAGCCAAGAAGTTGCACAGGCAACTTTAATTCTGGCATTTTCTAACTTCTGAGTCTTTGACTTTACAACCTCAATGTTCTTTTAACGTAATTCTTCATATATACTCTTTTAGTCCTTAAAAAAAAATGGTTTCATCTGATGAAAATTCCTATTGGGCCCCACATGGTTCATCAGCATGGTTTGTATCTTTAGATCCACTGCACAGACCTCTGCCACTTGAGCTAATGGAGTATTCAGTATTAGTAACCTGTTTTCCACTCTGAGTCATGCACCAGAGTGGGATGAAACACACTTGCGAGTGGATTTCACAGCTGTTTGCTGACAGCAGAGGAATACTGGGACTAGAGCTGGGTGAATAATGGATTATCCAGTTCACTGGCAATTTTAAAAATTTTAAAAAATGTTTTGGGTCAAACAAAATATTCATTTGACCCAAAATAAAGCATTCAGTTTTGATTTTGAGGATTTTAAATGTTTTTGAAATTTTAAACATTTAAACAAAGAACTGCTTCATTTGGGAAAAATGTTGAAATGAAACATTTCAGTTTTTCCTGAATGTTGAGGTGTTTTTCCCCCAAAACAGTTTGGCAAAATCAGCACAACTTCACCAAACATTTTGTTGTTACCAAATCTACATTTTTCACTGGGGGAAAAAATGCTAAAAAATTATTGCCCAGCTGGTATTGGAACTCCAGAATTCTGGGTTCTTTTTCCAATGGACAGTTTTCTAGTGGCTATAGAGCCTTCTGTTCCTGCTCTCCAACCTCTCAGCCTGGCCTTATTTCCCTTTCTCATTCCCTCCACTTCCCAGACTGCCTCTGCTTCCTTCAGATTTCCTTGGGGAGGTGGAGAGGGGGAATCAGCCAGAGGCACATCGCCGACATGGAAAGCATCAGCCCAAATGGCTAACATTTGGTGAAGTTAGATGTGATGGAAAATATGGTTATATAATGGAAACTATTGGGAAACCTTAAATATAGACATAGGTTGTGTCTATACTTAAAATTATACCAGCATAATTCTGAAAAACTCACAGCCCTGACCAACATAGCTATGTGGACCAAACACCCAATGAAGATGCAGCTGTGCGGACAGAAGAGTGCTTCTGTTAGCATAGCTAACGTCATTCAGTGAGATTGTTCCTACACCGGCAGAAAAACTCCTGCGAGCATATGCTGCATCTACGCTAGGGGGCTGTACAAGCATGGCTATACTGACATAGCTATGCCAGCATAGTCTCGATAGTGTAGAAATAGCCATAGCTGCCAGCTACACCTATAGTATATAAACATAATTGGATAAATATATGTATATATCTTGCTTCATGTACAGCAAAACAAACATTTATTTTTTATGATATGTAATGATTATGTAAAGGTAAATAGTAGCCAAAAGTCAATAAACAAATTTTTATGGGAAAAAGTGTGTGCTTTCTAAATGAATTTCCAAATCCATGGAGAAACATTCATAATGATTCCGTAGGTATTTTTATGCAAGTTATCACCATTTGTTATTTTCTTTTGATGTTGCTACAATGAATTTGTTTATTGTTTAGGACATGTGTAGAGCACATATAACAGAAGGTCGTTGAAAATCCTCTTGCCTTCCTTAATGCAAAGAAAGAAACATGCATACAGCCTTCTCAGGGTTATTTACTACTTCAGAGCTTAAAAGGAGGATGTGTAAGAGAGAAACTGATTTTTCTGTATTATGGTGCAGAAATAAGATAGAAAAGAGAGTATGTAAGGCTACGTCTTCACTACCCGCTGTATCGGTGGGTAGCAATTGATTGCTCGGGGATCGATATATCGCGTCTCATCTAGACGCGATATATCGATTCCCGAATGCACTTATATCGATTCCGGAACTCCATCAACCCGAACGGAGTTGCGGAGTCGACATGGGGAGCCACGGACATCGATCCCGCGCCATGAGGACAGTGAGTAATTTGATCTTAGATACTTCGACTTCAGCTACGTTATTCATGTAGCTGAAGTTGCGTATCTGAGATCAATTTTCCCCCGTAGTGTAGACCAGCCCTGAGAGAGACAGACTGAGTCTTATGAGGTACCATTTATTCCTTTTGTTCATGCATTCTGTTCTTGTCACTATTGTCATACTGCTCTTATTTTCTTTGGTTGTCAAAGTAACTATCAGTTTGGCCCATCCAGTGATACTAAATAAGGATGTCAAGTGAAGGAGAGCCGAAGAAGGACATAGAAGAAAGAAAATAGGGAGAAAAGAAAAGCATGAAAAAGTGAAATGCTTCATATCAAAATGTGTAGCATAAACTTTGAGAATTAATTTGCATAATGCTGGATTTGCCACCTGGATGTAATAATCATTTTGACTGGAGGTCAGTAAAAGGATTTCCTCCTGAGTTTAGTTTGGCTCTGATTTCCACTGTCAGTGTTCCGATTTTAATAAGATCGTAAACCCAACCTCTTTCACTGTGGATACAGAACACGTGACTTCTAATTTAGTCTGTTGCACAGACTTGTGTTAACTTGTGTTAAACACAGACTGTACCAGGGAAAACTAAGAAAAAATAATGTAAACAAAAGCCCTCACTATTCTCCCTAGAATTTACTCTAGGTAGCTCATAAATGGTTAATATGAAAGCATCTACTTTATATTCCTTTATGTAGTCACTGCTTATTTTTAAGCTCCCATCTCTCTCTCTATATATATTAATATATTAGTTTCAGAAAGTTACATGTATTATTGTTAGGACAAATGAGCATTATTCCTGACTGGCACTCTCCCCCTGCAGTTTCATACTAGTAACTGTAGTTTTCAAATACAGAAACTCACTTATTCATTGTTTCCTGGTGCAGAGATTTGATTCGATTTTTTTTAACCCTGGAACAGTTTTGTGCTCAGCTCCCTATTGGAAATGGTAATACACAAAACATCTTTTTGAAATTTGATCTGAAGTTTCTTTAAATTATGTCCACTGGAGTAGTATGAAGAGGGCAATATTTGTAATAAATTTGGACCTGACTGCAAATAAAAATGTTGAGGTTGTCTACCTCCTTTGCAGGCCTCACAGGCTAAAACATGGCTTACATTTTCAAATGTGAATAATGATTTTGAGTGTCTCAATTTTTTGAACTATCAGAGGGGTAGCCATGTTAGTCTGGATCTGTAAAAGCAGCAAAGAATCCTGTGGCACAAGATTCTTTGCTGCTCAATTTTTTGAAGCTCAACTGGAGACACCATAAAAGAGTCCTAATGATCAGAAAGAGCTAAGCACTCACTCTGAAAATCAGGCCCTTTTTAGGGTGTCTTAATTTGCATTCTTAAAAAGTTGAGGCACCTCAAGTCACTGTTCACCTCATATGTGTGTGAATGATGCCTAAAAGCAGCACTTGCCCCAGGCCCAGATTTTCTGGGTCTTATTTTCCTTCTTCTACAAAAGGCAGACAAGACTATGGATCCTGTGTTTGCACTGTTAGAGATACTATCCTTCTGCTGACACATTATACAAAAGTCCTGATCGAATATCTCCAGTGGTTATCTAGGTGGAATTTAAATATTCTCAGAGATTTTTACCAAAGAATAGTGTGACAGTGAACATTCTGTGGGTAGGAAGGTACATGAAGACCCTGAAAGTGTGCATTTAGACAAATTCGCAAACTTTATTAAATCTTTATGAAACTTCTTTAGATAAGTGCTGCCTTGTGGCATCATTTGCATCTAAACTCCACACCTCAAAAGCTAAAATTATTATGATTTATTTGTATCACCTGAGAGCATTATATAAATGCGTTGTGAGGGAAGAAAACGAAGTAAGAAAGGATACAGCCGTGGGTAGGAGAATGGACATAAGGAGGAAGGGTAATGTTGATAGTAGTCTAATAGGTGATACTAGCAGTAGAATGTCTGGGCCTAATCGGGTAAAGAATGTGAGTGAAGCCAAACAGCAAAAATTAAGATGTTTGTACATCATAGATTCATAGACTCTAGGACTGGAAGGGACCTCGAGAGGTCATCGAGTCCAGTCCCCTGCCCTCATGGCAGGACCAAATACTATCTAGACCATCCCTGATAGACATTTATCTAACCTACTCTTAAATATCTCCAGAGATGGAGATTCCACAACCTCCCTAGGCAATTTATTCCAGTGTT